>NW_027526407.1:200300471-200561261 GCF_048455015.1 Haemaphysalis longicornis | reverse complement strand
CCGCTTGACATGTAGGTTGGTTCTAATTAATCTCTGACTTAGTATTAAACTGCCCCGCAACTGCTGTTCATTGAGTTTCCTACGCATCTTGCCGCTGCACGTTTGGTAGATTGTTTATAGCAATAAAATTTGAAAGTAGGGGGAGTTCGTACACGTATTCCTGTTGAAAAGTAACCGCGCAATAAACGACTCGGGTCAGAGAAGAAATGCGCAAGACATGGGCTGTCTTAAAAGTTTCTTCAGTGTCCGTTGTTTATTCCACTGTTGCATTTAATCATGTTCATATCAGAGTTTGCTTGTTTCCCTGCTACCATCCTTGACTGTAAAATGCTGACCGTTGTGGAGTTGGCAAAGGAGCTGGACCTTATTGAATCCAATTTCAACGATAAGCTGGTGTCTTTGACAAAATAAATTGATTCCAGAGCTAGGCTTAGATGTAAGAACCTTGGCCTTGATGAGGGCGGAACTTTGGTGGAGAGTGTGAAATTATTGGGCGACAAATTTTATTAGGTGCTTGCGAACGTGCATGAGGTCACTGCTGCGAATAAAGAATTGAAAGCCAGAATTAGGTCCCCAAAAAATTGTGGCCGATTTGGAGAAATACTGGCGCATGAACAGCATAGAAAAAAAGGAGTGCCGTTAATTGCATGTGATGACCGCGGCTTCGTTCTGAAACAAATTGGCGACCCAGTGAGCTGTCCCATTTCCACAGATGACACCGACACCATCCACCGCATGGCATTAATGTCAGACGAAAAGGCAGTCGTCACACGCTCCATCTGCATACTTAAAAAAACGAGTTTGTCAAAAAAATATGCGAAGCTCGGCTACAGGCCAGTCAGATCGGTTTCCCGTGCGGTAAAGACACGGCCATGTTTGTGAACGACCATCTAACCATTTAAAACAAGCGGCTCTTTTCGAAAGCACTGATACTCAAAAAAGAACGCCGATGGCAATATCGCTGGGCTTTGAACTATCAAATAAAAGTGCGACACTCTGGCAACAGCTGCGTGTTTTCAATAGCGTCTGAATCGGACCTTCACTAACAGTAAGTCAGGCACTTGTTTTTGTTTTGTCTAAATTGTGCATGTACATCATTCGCCTCTCTGGCTTCGGTTCCCCGGCTCAATTTGAAGGATATACTGTAAAAGAAAACTTTTTGCTCATTTATTTCAGTGCACGAACCACTCGAAAAAACTATGATAGCATTGCAAATCTTATCTCTTTGTGTCATTCATTCTCGTTTATTTGCATATCGGAAACGTGGCTTCCACTCATTCCTCAAACTTGTATGGTTTTGGTTTATACATAGCTGGATATTGTGACCGCGCACACAGTAGTCCAGGGGGATGCGCCTATTTTATATCTTCCGATATCACACACACACGTAGACACAGCCTATTGATGGACGTTAGTAACTGTGAATCGGTTTGGGTTGAAATTGAATATTTATTTCATGCTGTCGACAATGCCAATTTTGTTTTAAGTTGCTCCTGTTTTCTGATGTCTGGTTGTTTCGGTTTCTGATTTTAAATTGCCCGTGGAATAAATTTCCCATGGAAAATAAAAAAACGTGGTAGTTATGGGTGATGTAAATTCTATCTTACAGGTCGTAATTGTAATGCATGTGACACCTACACGGACTATTTTATGGAATTTCGATATGAATCAATAATTACCCCACCCACACGTCACGTGACCCATGCAACCGAAATTCTATAGACCATGTCCTATCTAACTTACCATCCATTCCAATAACTGGGGTAGTAAAATCTGACATTACTGACCCCTTTCCAATCTTTGTTTTTTTTGACACTCAACCACTTTTTCTCAGGGATGTTACTTCACTTCAGTGTTCAACGAAGATAAATTTATACAAATCATAAGTGGTACTCATTGGTTTTATCAGTCACGTGCGTGATCCAGTCGAAGCTCCTAATTTCAAAAACATTATTAAAACGAGCGCAAAAGACGAGGACACAGAAACACAGTATACGGGACGAGCGCTCACTACCAACAATTTTATTTCGAGCCCTCCTCTGCATATAAACGTCACCTCAAACTAAAATGCACTCAAAACTCAAACTTTACTCAGAATTCACAGTGTTCTAAAACTCAAAAAGGACTAAAACTCAAAACGAACTCAAACTCAAAATGTACTCAGAACGAAAGATGTAATAAAACTCAAAATGGACCCAGAAATCAAAAATTACTTTAGAAATACAAGGGACTCACACTGAAACTGAACTCAGACCTCCAAATATCCAAATATACTGAAAACTTAAAATGACCTCAGAACTCAAAATGGACTGAAAACAAAATAAATTCAGAACTGAAATAGACTCAGAACTTACTCTTGCTCAGAGCTTACTCGGTCTAAGATGGACTCCTAATTAATTAGCATTCAGTCTTAAAACTGACATGTGGTAAAAAAATTTCACCATCTTCCCGTAGGGGAACCCTGAGTAGTATGCGAAGCAGCCATGGGGTCGAATGAAGTTCCCATTAGTTTTCAGTTCGTTGTGCGCCCTCGGCGGAATGTGCAGCGGCTACCGTCGCCCCTCTAACCCTTAGCTGCTTCGCAATATCGCGCGCGAAGCCGCAGGCGTTGCCATTCGTTGCGCAAGCCCAGAGAGGGGAGGAGTTTCGGAGAGTAGAGGAGGAAAGCCAGAGAGGAGGGGATCATCGGAGAAGAGAGGAGATGAGACAAGGATAGCAGAGGAGGGGTGGAGGATGTGCATGCGCACTGGCGGTGTAGACGCCGTACAACGGCGGCCGCACAACGGCGGAGGGAACAGGCGCTACCATTAGCTGCTTCGCCTCTAAAATCATATGGCTGCAAATTCGTCAGCTCAAACCTTCGCATTCGGTGCCACATAATACCATTACGCCTGTGAGGTCAGAAATAATTTTTGCTGCTGGTATAATACAGCTATACCTGCTGGCCATTGTGATTAGCTTTGCTTGCAAGCAATTGTAGGTATTATTGGATACCAAACTCTTGATACAGTCTGCGTGTTCGTGTTCATGACAGAGCCAGTCCATACGCGAAATTGGGCTGGCGCCCTGGGGAGAAATAACATTAGGCAAGGGGACGTTTCATTTACATGAAAGGTGTTTAGGGTTACGGTCCCGTGCATTCTTCTTCTGCATCCTAAAAAACACCTTGTGACAAAGCGGACTGTTCCGGCGGGTCTCTGAAGCGGAAGGCATTCATGGATATGCCCTTGTTTTTAGTTGCGTACCATTCTTAGCTAATCCTCCCTTCCTGCCCCCAGCCAAGACCGTGCGACGCCCTGCATTTCCACAAAAATGCAGATATCGCGGAAGTTCTAACTTCAATCTTTTAAATAGCGTAAATTGATATGATTGGTCTAACGAATTTTCGAAAAAGTAGAAAATAAGAAAAATAGGAAGTCCAGATTGGCTTTGAAAGTGATGCGCGAATCAAAAAGTGATGTGATGTGCAACAATTCAAAGTGATATGCCGCTAGGGAACGTGGCGTATCAAATTGAAGTTCTGGAGGACGGCAGTCATGTGGGCCAAACAACAAATGCTTCATGGTCATCATCATTACTTAGTTCTGATGAGTCATAATAAGGGTAAGAATTCCTTACGATGACCCTTAGGCCTATGGGGCCTCAAAATAAACTTTTCTATTAGTAAAACAACGTTGGACAAATACGAAATACATCCTGGTACTCACCATGACTATGTCATATTATGACATTGCCACGGTAAGTACTACAATGGTTTAAATTTCATTGGGTGCCGCTAGTGTGTGTGGAGCATCGAATCGAAGATTTCGATGAGGGGATTCAAGTGGGACAGCTAAAAAAATGCTTCCTGGTTGTAATCGTGACACAGTCATGGTGAGTAATAGGTATGTTTAACGTTCAAAGTTATGTGCCGCTAGGGGGCGTGGGGTGTCAATTTGGAGGTCTCAATGAGGGAAATCAAGTGAGACAAAAAATACCTACATGTTTTAATAATGATATAGTCATGGGGAGTCATCGATTTGGTTAAAAATTGAAGTGATGCCACTGCAGGGTATAGGGTATTAAATTTGAAACTATTGATGAGGGGAATAACTTAAGATAAATAAAAGATTCTTCAATGTTATCCTCATGAGATAGTCAAAATAAGTCATAAATTAGGCTAAATGTCAATGAAATGCCGCCAGGGTGTATGGGATATCAAATTTAGAGATTTCAATGAATACGTTTATGGGGCAGATAATCAAGGCATCACGCTAACCAGCACTAGTTAGTAGCAGATAATCGGCGCAAACTCATCGCAAATGCTAGAATGGTAGCGCAACAGGATTTGCGGTGTCCAAGGGAAGGGTTGTACGAATGAAATTGAAAGCAGGCAATGTCCGCATCGTAAGATCATTATGTGCTGTTACTTCATCAAGAAAATTTCCGATTTGTGTCGCAAGCTCATGGGGGCTGTACAATTATTGGCTTCCATGTCGGGATTCGCGTATACATAAAGCAAACGCACGCTACTAATAATGGCAAGTTCATCTTTGAGGGACGGCAATATTGTAAGCGTGAAGCTCCGAAGCGTGCAAATTCCTTTATTTTCACTTCCAGATTATCCCCATCATCAAACACTTCGAGGAACACTCCGTCTTCTTCTGGGCTGATCCTCATCATCGTTGGCTCCCGGACGTGTTTTCGGAGCCGGTTGTGTCGCAGAATAAACGCCCTACTTCTCGAAGTACGCAAGGCCCCTACAATATTAAAAAATCTTCATGTGGCGCCTCAGAGGGATTAATAGGCTTGTGGCATTTGACCAGGCTACCTTTAATACGTGGATTGGTCGACACCCTGCGGCTCGCAGTCTCCGAAAAAAGCCAGCGTAGGCGCAAAAACTACGCTGGTGAACAGCCACAAGGGCATGATGGAGGTTGATATCGGGGAAACTTTTCTTAAATGTCGGGAATGGTCAGCATGCGCAGCCACCCACTTGTCACTCTACCGCGCTGTGTAACTTGTATAATTTGTTATTTCTTGTATCAATCAGCTATCGAGGTAACGCCTACTATATATTACCGTTTTCTGAACGATATTCCCAGTTGACACTTGCGCATCGTTCTGTGTCTTTGTATTCTGTGTCAGTTTCCTTCCCCCCAATTACACACAATGAGCAACGAAACAGTTTAGCAATGCACGTGTTGATGTGCGTTGCAGTGCCTCTAGTGTCGGTTGCTCCAATAAGTAAACTGGCGGTAAAAACGGAGGACGCCTTCATCACTAAGTGAGCATCCTCATACAAGCGAAGATTGTGTTGTTGACTTTGACTTGGAAACATAAGGTTGATCTTAGGTCTTTTAGTACTTTCTGCAAAAACTACGTAAAATGTTTATAAGGCTCATTGCACCGAATATTCACAAGCTGTGGCATAAAATCACAACTTTAAACTGAAAGAAAGCGCTGCCCAGGGCTGCCCGCGGGCTGCCAGAGGCGAGAGCCGGTCATTCGTTTTTTCTCGGGCAGCCCAAAGTGTCACTTCCGGCGGCGCCAGAACGTCTTCGATTTTTCTGGGTCGGCAACTTCTGGCTCCCCGCAAGGTGACAGAACCGCCCGGGTTGTCGTGGTCTGGCGGTGAGCGGGCACAGATCTGGCAGATAGCAGACGACGCTGCTAGCAGACGACAAAAGGAAAGCGGCTCGGCGATTTTCGAAATCAAATTGCAAATATTTTTTGTTCTTTCGGATTTGATGGTTTGGAATTTATTTATGTGATACGAAAAATTATTTTTACGCACAGTTCAGTTTATTTTTCGCATTGAAACAACCTTTTTTTAACAAGAAGAGAGTTGACAATATTCGCGCCGAAGCGGTCATTTGCGGTCACCATCGGGGATTACTTCGTAGGTAAGTTGGCCAACACGTCGTAGAATCTGGTAGGGTCCGAAATACCGTCGCAGGAGCTTCTCACTGAGTCCGCGTCGTCGGATGGGAGTCCAAACCCACACACGATCCCCTGGTTGGTACTCGGCGTCTCGGCGTCGGAGGTTGTAGCGGCCCGCATCCACCAGCTGCTGGTCCGTTATACGAACTCGAGCGAGCTGGCGGGCCTCCACCGCACGCTGAAGATATCCGTGGACGTCGGCGTTGAGGTCGTCGTCTTCTACGTGCGGAAGCATTGCGTCGAGCATCGTAGTCGGCCTTCTACCGTAGACAAGCTCGAACGGCGTAAGCTTCGTCGTCTCCTGGATAGCTGTGTTGTACGCGAACGTGACGTACGGGAGTACTTCGTCCCAAGTCTTATGTTCATCGTCAACGTACATTGACAGCATATCTGCGATTGTCTTGTTCAGACGTTCTGTTAGTCCGTTCGTTTGGGGGTGGTACGCCGTCGTTGTTCGGTGATCCGTGTTGCTGTAGCGTAATACTCCTTGCATCAGCTCCGCAGTGAATGCCGTTCCGCGGTCTGTGATTAGGACTTCCGGGGCTCCATGTCGCAGCACAACTTGGCTTATAAAGAACTTCGCCACATCTTGTGCAGTCCCCCTCGGGAGAGCGGCGGTCTCAGCGTAGCGCGTCATGTATTCTGTCGCTACGACAATCCACTTGTTCTGTGATCGTGACGTAGGGAATGGGCCTAAAAGGTCCATTCCAATCTGTTGAAATGGTCTTGATGGGACGGCGATCGGTTTCAGAAGTCCGGCGGGTCTTGTCGGCGGCGTTTTTCGTCGCTGGCAGTCACGGCAGCTCCGGACGTAGTGGGTGACGTCAGAGGTAAGGCCGGGCCAGTATATCTCGCCTTGATTTTTCCAATTGTGCGGGCTGTGCCCAGATGTCCGGAAGACGGGTCGTCGTGGCACGCTTCCAAAATTTCGTCACGAAGGTCCGCGGGGATGACGAGAAGGTAATTCGCTTTTGTTCCGGGGCTGAAATTCTTCTTCACGAGGACGGAGTTTCTCAGGCTGAATGCTGGTAAGCTGCGTTTGAAGGACCTAGGAACGGCAACGTTGCATCCCTCGAGGTACTCGATTATGACGCGTAAGTCGGGGTCGGCACGCTGCTGGGCTGCTAGGTCGCTCTCCGTCACGATCCCGCAGAACGCGCTGTCTTCATCAGAGTCATGTGGTGGTGGTTCCACGGGGGCGCGGGACAGGCAGTCGGCGTCGGAGTGTTTCCTGCCGGATTTATAAACGACTGTAACGTCGAACTCCTGCAGGCGCAAGCTCCACCGCCCAAGACGGCCAGAGGGGTCCTTCAAGTTGGCGAGCCAACCCAGCGCATGGTGGTCTGTTACAACCTTGAATGGCCTTCCATACACGTATGGGCGAAATTTTGAAATAGCCCATATAATAGCCAGGCACTCTTTCTCAGAGGCAGAATAGTTTTTCTCTCCTTCGACAGACCACGACTGGCATAGGCGATTACCCTTTCGCAGCCGCTTTGCTTTTGGACAAGGACGGCACCCAAGCCTATATCACTGGCGTCCGTGTGCATTTTTGTTTCGGCATTTTCGTCGAAATGAGCGAGCACGGGCGGGCTTTGCAGGCGTTTTTGCAGCTCGCAGAATGCTTTTTCTTGGTCGTTTTCCCAGCTGAAAGGGGTGCTCGCTTTCGTCAAGCGCGTGACTGGCTCTGCAATGCGTTCGAAGTTTGCGACGAAGCGCCGGTAGTATGCGCACAGCCCGAGAAATCTTCGCACGCCCTTCTTGTCTTTCGGCCTTGGGAAGTTCGCAATGGCTGAAGTTTTTGCCGGGTCAGGTAGGACTCCCGCGGCGTTGACGACGTGGCCCAAGAACTTCAGTTCCCCGTATGCGAAACGGCACTTTTCAGGCTTCAGCGTCAACCCCGACGTACGAATGGCCTCGAGTACAGACTCCAACCTTTCAAGGTGTTCGTCGAACGTCCGGGCGATTACCACTACGTCGTCGAGGTATACAAGGCAGGTGTGCCACTTAAGGCCAGCTAGCACAGTGTCCATGACACTTTGAAACGTCGCTGGTGCTGTGCACAGCCCAAACGGCATCACCTTGAACTCGTATAGGCCGTCTGGGGTTATAAATGCAGTCTTCTTTCGGTCTCTCTCGTCCACTTCAATTTGCCAGTAGCCGGTCTTCAGGTCCATCGATGAGAAGTACTTCGCGTGGCAGAGGTGGTCGAGGGCGTCGTCTATTCGGGGGAGGGGGTACACGTCCTTTTTCGTGATTTGGTTCAGTCGCCGGTAGTCAACACAAAACCTTAATGTGCCGTCTTTTTTCTTTACGAGTAGGACGGGCGCAGCCCAGGGGCTTTTCGATGGCTGTATAATGTCGTCGCTGAGCATGTCGTCGACTTGAGTCCGGATTGCTTCCCGTTCGTGTGAAGAGACGCGGTACGGTGACCGTCGGGTAGATCGGGCTCCATCTTCGGTTATTATTCGGTGCTTCGCTAGAGGGGTCTGACGTAGTTTAGCGCTCGACGAAAAACATTCGCTATAGCGACGCAGCAAAGCCAATAATTTGTTCCGTTGTTCTTGCGGTAGCGCCGGATTCACGTCGAAGGGCTTCGGGAGCTTGAAGGTTTCTACGGGTGTGCGTTCAAAGTCGGCGACCGCGATTACGTCACTTGCTTCTTGCGCTTCTTCGAGGAATGCAATTGCCGCGCCCTTGTTTAAATGCTGGTACTCCTCGGTGAAATTAGTAACCAGAATGGGGGATTGGTGTTCCTTGAAGCGCGCAATGCCTCTTGCGACAGACACACCACGGTCGAGAAGCACCCTTTGATCAGTGTCTACGATAGCGTCGACGTCAGGAGCAGCATCTTCACAGTAGACTGCGACCATCAAGCTTGCGCGGGGTGGCAGGGTGACATGATCATCGGCAATCCTTACAGCAGCCCGTCGTTCGGGGTTCGGTTCCGGCGTCATGGAGTGATTGGGGGAAAAGTTATTGACTTGGTCTGCAGATCGATTATTGCACCGTTGTCCATCAAAAAGTCCATTCCAAGAATTACGTCGCGGGAGCAGTTAGGCAGAATGACGAACGCCGCAGGGTACGTTGTGCCGTCTATGGTGACGCGCGATGTGCACGTTCCACTTGGCGTCACGAGGTGGCCTCCTGCTGTGCGTATGTGCGGACCGTCCCATCTGGTCATAACTTTCTTCAGTTTCGACGCAAATGGTCCGCTCATTACCGAATAGTCAGCTCCCGTGTCTACGAGGGCGACTACGTCAAAGCCGTCGATGGACACCTTGACGTCAGATGCAGTCTTCCTCGAGTTCCGGGTTCGTCGGGGCGTCGTATCTCTGCTTGTACGTGTTGACGGTCGGGCACTGTGCATCATCGTTGTCGTCGTCGTCTCGGTCAGGTGGGGTACGCGTCGCGCCGTGTAGCTATCGTCGTGTTCGGGAGTCTCGTCAGGGTTAGGTCGGGTCGTCGGGATGAGGGCATGTCGTGAATCACTGTCTTCAGCTCGTCCTTGCGTCGTTGGAGGGTTTCCAGTTCTTCGCCGTAGAGCAACTTCACCTCCAGACGTTGCTGCTTTTAGTTTCCCCCGCGTGGGCTGGGGGACCTTCCACGTGCGAAATCAGCATTGCTACGGCGGTTAGGCGATTGGTATGGGTAGGGCGACGGCGATCGGTGTGAGCGGGCTGGTCCTCGGTTGGTGTTGGACAGGTATTCGTCGATCTCGGTAGGGCGCTGGCCGGGTCGGGGGCGTGGGGCGTCGACGGAGAAACCGCGCAGTCCGAGTCTCTTGTATGGGCAGCGACGGTAGATGTGGTCAGCCTCTCCGAAGTGGTAGCACAGAGGACGGTTATCGGGAGTTCGCCATACGTTTGTCTTCCTCGGCGTCTGGTTTCGGGCTACCGGGGGTCGGGCGGGTGACAGTGGGCGGCAGTACGGCGGGGCCTCTTGACGGCGTGTTGGAGCAGGGCGGGGTCGACGAACAGCAGCGGAGTATGTCATAGTTTGTGGCTCTCGGGGTACCTCGGATTGCGTAGAAGTTCCCAACGCTTGTTGCACTTCTTCTCTAATCACGTCGGTGAGGGAAGTGACTTGGGGCTGCGGTGGCGTTGGGAGAAGTTTCCGCAGCTCCTCTCTCACTATTTCGCGGATAGTCTCGCGTAGGCTGTCGGCCGGGATCCGCGTGCTGCCAAAGTCGTTCGCATTGGCCGCACCAACAAAGTTGCGGTCATACTGCTTAGCACGCATTTCAAGGGCTTTCTCAATGGTGCTAGCTTCGGTCACGAATTCGGCGACGGTTTTGGGCGGATTTCGGACAAGTCCAGCAAACAGTTCCTCCTTCACTCCGCGCATTAAGAAGCGCAACTTTTTTTCTTCCGTCATTTCGGGGTCCGCGCGGCGAAATAGCTGCTTTATCTCCTCAACGAAGATCACGACGGCTTCGTTTGGGTGTTGCGTGCGCGTTTCCAACAAAAGGGCGGCTCTTTCTTTCCGCACGACGGTAGTGAAGGTCTTAGTGAACTCTCTTTTGAACTGAGCCCAGTTTGTCAAGGAGCTCTGGTGGTTCTCGAACCAAGTGCGAGCCGAATCTTCCACGTAAAAGAAAACATGCCGGAATGTTTCTGCGTCGTCCCACCTGTTGAATTTCCGGACGCGCTCCAGTTTCTCCAACCATTCTTCTGGGTCTTCTGCGGGGGCTCCTCGGAATGATGGCGGTTCCCGTGGCTGCTGCAGAACGACAGGAGGATTGGCTTGGTTGAGCATGGTGCTGGTTGCGACGTCTTTCTTCTTCGTCTTCTGCGGTAGTAGACCGAACTCGGGTGGTAAATCTTGCACGCGGAGGCTGGCTCTTGTTGGACTGGGTTGGCGGCTTCCAGAGGTTGTAGTGGACATGAAGGGTGCGTACCCAGCACCTCCACCAGATGTCACGAAGCCAAGGACGACGCAGTTGTTTGGGAAAGAAACAAGTTTATTGGAGCGAACTTGTGCACCCCTAACAACTGAAAAGAATACAGAGGCGGCGAAGCAGCGGTCAACAAAGTGACGTACGTGCGTCGGCCATAGGTCGGCAAACTCACGAGTGCACTCACACACCCCCCACTCTCCACTCATGAGTGAGTGGTGAGTGAGCCTCGCCATCGTTGTGGGCTGGTGAGTGCGAGTGCGAGTGAGTGCGAGTGCCACTCGCGGCGAGCCCCACTCGCCACTCGCGAGTGCGAGTGCCACTCGCGGCGAACGCCACTCGCGAGTGCGAGTTCCACTCGCGGCGAGCGCCACTCACCACTCGCGAGTGCGAGTTCCACTCGCGGCGAGCGCCACTCGCCACTCGCGAGTGCGAGTTCCACTCGCGGCGAGCCCCGCTCACCACTCGCGAGTGCGAGAGCCACTCGCGGCGAGCGCCTCTCGCCACTCGCGAGTGCGAGTTCCACTCGCGGCGGGCCCCGCTCACCACTCACGAGTGCGAGTGCCACTCGCGGCGAGCCCCGCTCACCACTCACGAGTGCAAGTTCCACTCGCGGTGAGCCCCACTCACCACTCACGAGTGCGAGTGCACTCACTACTCGCAAGTAGTGAGCCCCGCTCGCCACTCGTGAGTGGCGGGTGCACTCGCGAAATGTGCGGTGCTATGGTGCCGACTGCCCGGTTAATTCTAACGTTACTAAATAAAGGCTTTTAGAGTAGCGGCACTCTTTTCTCTGATTGTTGTGTGCCGCCAGCATTTTCATTGGTCGGTCGGCACCACGTGATAATTATTTACACATTGGCGCAGCCATTTTGTTTCTGGCGCCTCTCTTTTCTCTTTTACTCTACAGGGCGGACGCTAGAGCGCCCGGTCGCACTCTGCCCGTCACAACCAGCAGCGGTTTCGTTGGGAGAGGTGGCAGCACGACAGACAGAAACAAAATGGCCCCAGACGCTTCCTGGTGCACGAAGTGTCAGTACTCTCAAGCGTAGCTTTTCGAAGGGTGCTAGTGAATCCGATCCTCCCTCCCGTCCTTCCCCTTATTTCGCGGAAACTTTTTAAATGAACACGTGACGGCGTAGTTTATGATCAAGCTGTGCTCCTGTGCGGCAGGCTGGCGCCGCTTGCGGATGGGAAAATGTGGGGGGATGGGGGAGGGTGGTGGCTGCCCGGCAGCTCGTCGCCATCGTCGCCATCATGACCGGCGCCGCGACACGACGGCGCCGCCTGCCTCCACCGCCTCTTCTGCCCAGCGCTCAATCAACGGCGCTCAAGGCCAAGCCCGCCTTGCTACACCTTGCTCCCATCTTTCTATCCTTTCGTGGCGGTGTTTTACCAGTTTTACTGGACATCCCCGCTGTGAGCCCTGTTCAAGCTTGGATTGCTCTTTGGAATAAACTGTTTGGAGGGCTGTCTGTAATGAATTCATTGGGAAAATTTAGTGCCGTGGATAGCGCGCTAAGCGATAGGATTAATCGCACACGCTAGCTAGTGCTTTGAAAGATGGCAGCAGCTTTACCGAGTTTTCCTTCCGAACGGATCTTTTTTTTATGTTTGCTACTGCTGTCAGAATTTGCAGTGTTTTTTTTGTTTTTGTTTTATAGAGCGTGAACGAACTAGGTTACATAAGTCCTGAAAAGCTTTGATTCATGGCTTGCGAAAAATTTGCGAGAATTTTTTGTTTTCACTTGCCAAAAGCTAAGTTTACCCCGTTGAAAGTGGGGTATTAGTACAGGTGGGTATAATAACCGTATATAGACTTAAGAAAACGTGAGACCCCATTAATGATAAATTTAAATTCTAGCTCAAATAAGTACGCATTCTATGCCCAGAAAACTCGTTCCGTAGACAGCCAAAAAGGCTAATGCCGCTCATAACAAAATCAATGCATTGATACTTGTGAAAATCGGGAACCCTACTGGGACGTCGACACAATCAAAATAAGAAAAATAAAATAGAGGCCTAATGCTCACCACGCGAGATAGGACGGGACAGAAGAGGCAGCGTTTATTGACGAAATATCTACACAAACCATGTGAGCTGCTACACCGGCCACGTAAATTAAGGCTGTCTTAGCCCTCTATGAATGTAATTAACTTCTTTATATTTGACGACTACTCTGATTGTTCTGAGGAATTCCACAGGAAAGAGGTAAAACCCCGCGTACAAAACATAAGCGCGCGCACATATACTGTAATCCCTCATTATGACGAAATCGCTTTACTCGAAATATCGCTTTATTCGAAATTTCTTCTGGTCCCAACCCAAACGCATGCATTTTAAGCCGCATTACTCGAAGCGCACGAAGAGCTGGACCCGCTTAGAGTGAAGTGGCGAGCGGAGGCGGCGCTTAGCAGTGATGACCCAGCGGCGAGTCAGGCGATGAATATGGCGAGTTTACAAGCTGGTGTTTCCCCGGCGATTTTCTCGAGCCCGTTATACTCGTTTTGCGCCATCCGATTTAAGACAAATGGTCGATATGCGTGTTAGGGTGATTAAATTTTCTTCCTAGACATTGGTCCATGGCGTGGACGCGACGGTGCGCGAAGTGTCGTCGAGAGCGGGGTGCCCAAAAACTCGTTTTGCAAACTTCACGGCTGCACACCTCGGGAAAAAATTGCCCAGTAATCATGCAGAGCCCCTAAAACCGGTCAGTTTTCATGATTGTGCTGTGTACTCACAATGAGCGGGTAAACGTTTTTTGAGCTCAACAAACACAACCTCAGATTCCAGCTGTGGAATTCGCGGCGCTTTCCAGCGCGAAACTCTCGTAGCGTTCCTTGGCGCCCCCACCCCCCTGTAAAAGCGGCCACAGCCTTCTCCTCTTCCTTCGCTCTGCAGTCTGCGAGGCGTGCGGACGCCAGTCACTGCTTGGTCCCATTAGAGAAGAGGTTGCTCGCGCCCAGCAAGAACATGAAACAGCCAAAGCTCACTGCCTTCCTTGCACCTGAATAAAGTTGTGTTTCAAAGAATACATTGTGCTTTGATTCCTCGCAGTTTTGGCGCAAATAAAGCTCAACGAGTTTAGTTTTCTCAAGTGGTCGCTTATATCAAAATACCGCTTATAACGAAATTTTTCGCCGTCGCGCTGAGTTCGTTATAACGAGGGATTACTGTGTATGCACACACAAAGTAATCAGGAACGCATCGTTATTGCTCACAAAACCAGCGACTTTTATTTACTTCTTTATTGTTTTACAATTCAATAAATTTCCTTGTGAAAGGGTATTTTTACATAACGGTGGTCACATGCGAAAACCCGCTCAAGTTACGCTAACAGCCTAATGCAGAATATTAACAAAAAATGGAGCAGCTTCGCACTGTAGTTGCGCGAAGAGTGGACAAACAGCGAAACTGGCGGCCCCACCCGACTTATTTTCGGTTCGGTTAAGTTTATCCGCCATTATGGTTGGAGGCTCGGCCAAGTTTTTTGCTTGGTTATGCTTTGAGACACGGTCAAGCTCTCTGCGTGGTGTCGTGGTTATCCCCAAAAGAGCAATGAACGCTCGGTCATTATGTATGTACAATGCATGTGAGCTCGTAACTCCGGATCGGACGTTTCGCTGCTGCTTCACCGGCGCGATATTCGGGATTGTACCAAAGTCGTCTCCTCCGTTCTCGAGTAGCGGCGTAGCGGCTTTCGCGCCGCGCTTGCTCGTCTTTGGGAGTGGCGCTCTTCTTCTATTGCACCATCTCTCCCTTCATCACAGACCGGACTTTTGCATCTCACATGGATTTCCGAACTTGCCGCTGAAAGTTCTCCATGACTGGCAGGCTGGGGCAGAGCGTTCTACAAGGTCGAGCGGTGTCGGCGCGCACGACGACGTCCTCGCTCGGCGAGGTTTTTCTGCGCAGGTTCGCCGGCCCAACCACCATTTTAAACAGCATTCGCTGTTGTAAAACTCAAATGCCATTTGTCTAACGACAAATAAGGTTGAAACGCGAAGCTTTTGAGGCGTGCATTTTGATCGTTGGGGGTTTCAATTTTGATCGCTGGGGTTCAAACTCCTTTCTCTTCACCCGCCACGATCATCATCGTCAAAAAGTTGGCTTTCCTGCAGTGCGTTTTCGCAAACGGTCTCCATCAGCCAGGCAAAGAAAGCTTCGCTTAAAAACGAAAGGATTTGTTTTTAAAAATGCAAATAAATGTAAAACCTATTGGCAAATTATATTGTTAATGCAATAATAGTTGGTAGTAAAATGACAGTATAAAGCAAAATATGAACCAAACCGTTCAATTTCAAACACGTGCAGTATGGACGAAAAAGAAAAAAAGATATACACAAGCAAGTTCAGTTATGGCACAGATAAAACTCAACTTTTCACTACACGTTTTCTTAAAGAATACCAGAGGGTAAAGAAAAGGTTGCGTAAGAGGTAAAAAATAAGTTGTTGAAATCGGTAAAGAAACGGACAGCATAAAAAAGACACATTGAGAAAGTAAAATATTTGCAGCGGCCGCACAGTTGTTAGTTATTTTGTTTAGATCTTTCTACTGTACAAATATTAGAATTTTAAATGTTTAATATATCGCAAGCACTGTGCAAGTTCAACTAACATTTTCTTGTTTTGCAGTTTTGCCACAGCTGCACGCTTAGAATTATCTGGCAGCTTCCTACACGCTTTTGTTATAACGACGTCACGCTGTACTATAATTCCTTCACAACCTCAAATTTAACAGTAAAGCTGTATTTTTAACATGGCTCAACTGATCAAAAGCACAGTACATTTCTGCGCAACGCGTGTACTGCAATTATGTCATAAGTTTGGGTCCATTCTTCGCGTAACCGCGCTTCTATGCCGTTGGTATCTGTCGTGGGGGATCCCACCACCACTTCCGCTCCACGAAGTTTTTTTTTTTACCTCGGCGGTGCCTACAAGCCGGCGCCTGCTTTCTCCCCACCCTTTGCTTTTTTTGTTTTCCTTTTCTCGTAGTTGGCGACACCGACGCATATTCGAAACAGCGCTTGTTCGCGCATACGGGCTGGCTGGCGCGCCGTGTATCCTCGCCTCCTCCCCCCCCCCAATACTCCTTTGCAATACTGTCCCCCCCGTCTAGACACACGGACGCCTTTGCCCGGGACTTTGTCGACGGTCGCCGAAGGCCTGCTGGTCAGCCCAGCGCGCAGTCGTACACGATAAACTGTGCGCCCCCACCTCCCTCCATACACACAGAGAAAGAGAATAACTTTAGGAGATGTTGGCGGCATTTGTTCGGAAGCCAACCTAAGTAGGAGAGCCCCCGTAAGCTACAACCAGGCGCCCGGACGGCGCGGCAATCTGTTGCGCGGCAGAAACGAGAAAGTGCAGGTCGCTACCGCCGCCGCCACACTGCCGCCTCCGCGATCGCCAACGCGACGTATGCCCGGTATGCCGCCGAAGAAAACCCGCGTTCGCACCGGACACTGCAGTTTGCGCGCGACTCCAGCGCCGCCACTCGCCGCCGCTTAGAAATTCTGGGTCGTGGATGTCGCGACCGGACGTTCAGCGCACGTAAAAACACACGCGCTGCGTGCGGTTCGACGTTGTGTTGCGGAAGTTTTTTAAGAAACATAGTTATTATTGCAAGTTGCAGGGTCTGAAAGGATCAAAAGGCTGCAGGAAAGAATTAGTGGCAGCGGCACTACTGCTGCGCAAAGGGCAGCCACAATCGCGAAAGGCAGCATGCCATCATTCTGTACAGGTTTCTCGCTCGGGCAGCCGTGGGAGAATAAGCGTCGCAAGAAATGATTTTAGCAGTAAGAAAAGTCAAGGAAATAAAAAAAGTCATTAAATTTTTTGTCAGTGGAAGGAGTAAACTTATGGGTACGATTACCCTTTATGCGCAGCACAGACACGAAGTTCCGTAAAACTAAAACGTTTGCTTTCAGTGTTCATACACATCACGCGCTGCGATAGCGCATGCCGTCGTAGTAGTTGCATAACACAAGGTATTACCGCTTCCGCCACTATTGTTTTATCAGCAGTAACCTTTTTTTAGCGCCATTCACGGTTCACGGCACCGAATGGATACCAAAAGGCGGCACAAGAATATGCATTCACAGCACTTCGCGAGTGACGCCAAAAGCAATGTCAAGACGGTGAATACGCATCCCGCTTACTGCCCTACTTTGTTCCCCGAAGTGTACATAGTTCGGCCACGCGTTCCAAGCGAGAGCATGGAAAGCTATCAAAGACAAGGTTGCATTCACTCGTGCTGACTTCTTTAATGTGTTTATACATAACGTCTCCGATGCTCGTACATCTCCTGCCGAATCAGTCATCGGCACTGTTGAGGTTGACAACCCAGATATCCATATGCATAGGTTGCTCCGAACGGCTCAATGTCCCACCAGGTAGTATCAAGAACGTGGCAAACGTCACCCTGACCTCATTAAACTGAAACGACTATACAAGAAAATCAACGATTACCAAAAGACATTACAAAGTGAAAACTGGCAAAATCTTTGCCATCGGCTCCGGCAAGAGGGACAGGCCTTTTTCACTTATAATGGGGCATCTTTCGCAGCCTTTGCGGTAAAGCAAAGCTTCCTATCATTGACAAATGAGACTGCAGTCTGACTATTATGACGTAGAAGAAACTATTATCAAGACTCTCTTTCCGCATGCTACGAAGGATAAAACGGCAATAAAATATCTTCCCGACATAGACATACCACACCCTCTAGACGAACTCAACACTCCTTTTACCCTGGGAGAACTTCACGTTGCCATCGCTCAAGGCAAATCTAGATCCGCTCCAGGCCATGATAAAATCACTTGGCAAGATCTCCGCAATCTGCCAACGCACGGCCATGAAGCCCTTCTGAGTGTTGTCAACGAATCATGGGAAACGGGACAAGTCCACGAGCACTTGAAGACGACCATCATTCATCCCATCACGAAGCCTAGTAAAGACGCCCGCGAAAACCAGAAAATCTGCGACCTATTTCACTAACTCCTATCATGTGCAAGGTCATCGACCGATTAATCAACAACCGACTTCAGTTCCATCTCGAGCGCACTGGTTGGTTTCATCCATCGCTAACCGGCTTCAGACCTAATCCTAGTACGCACGACTACCTTTGGGTGCTCCGAAGAGTCATAAATCGCACATCTCGAAAACAACTCCCGGATTGCATTCTGGCAACGTGTAAATAAATAATTTCGAACCTAATGCAATGCGTGTTAGTGGGCCAATCAATGCTTTCATAGAAAGAAATCACCCAGCTCGATGTGGTTCAAGCCTTACACGACCTAATGCAAGCTTCGCCATTTTTGAAATGAAGCTTTCCATTCCTCACTGGTGGCGTCGGCGTCTGAGTAAAAAGCACCGCAGGAAAGCGAACTTTATAGTGGGTTTCACAAAGCAATGATGATGATAAGCGAAGGCACATGAAGCGCCTCAAGAAAAAACTTTTCCCATGGTGCGAATCGCGCTTGGGTCCCCCGCGATATGAAGCCGACGTCTATCCGATTGCGCCATTTCGACACTGTTGAATCCGTTTGGATTTTAAACTGAGGCTTTGACTCAGTTTGCACGGGAGAAAGCTTCGAGTTTTAATTCTCTTAAGAGAACGGTTAGATTTTTTGTCAGTTGAATCAAGTTTTTCGGAGCTAGCGATTGTTATGGGGCACGCCCCATAGCCAATGTGAAGCTCTTAAAACGCCGAATTTCCTTTTCGCTTCATGAAACGACATCACTGTGGTGTCGGTGTCAATATGGCCACATTTAAGGTCTCCACAAAATGGAACGATTCATCTGGTTTACAAACAAAGCGAAGTTAAAATTAAATTCCCGTTCTGCAAAGGAACAAAGCGAGTTGTAATGCGAATTAGTGGCGGTTGTGAGTGAGCGTGAGTGAGCGTAAGCGGGCGATGGGAGTGGCGAGTGCGTGAGTGGAGGAAGCGAGTGGTGAGTACGAGTGAGTGTGAGTGGCCATTGCGAGGGGTGAGTTCGATTGCGAGGGAGTGTAAATAGGAAATGCGAGTCTTGAGCGTGAGCGTTAGTGAGTGCGAGTGGTGACACCGAATGGTGAGCGTGAACGCGAGTGAGTGCGAGTGGTGAGGGCGGAGTGGTGAGCGCGAGTGAGTGCGAGTGGGGACTACGAGTGGTGAGTGTGAGCGCGAGTAAGTGCGAGTGGTGAGGGCGGAGTGTTGAGCGTGAACGCGAGTGAGTACGAGTGGTGACGACGAATAGTGAGCTTGAGCGCGAGTGAGTGTGAGTGGTGGGGACGAGGGGTGAGCGTGAGCGCGAGTGAGTGCGAGTGGTGTGGGTGGAGTGGTGAGAGTGAGCGCGAGTGAGTGTGAGTGTTGGGGACGAGCGCCGAGTGTGAGCACGAGTGAGTGCGAGTAGTGAGAGCGGAGTTGCGAGCGTGAGTGCGAGTGAGTGTGAGTGGTGGGGACGAGTGGTGAGCGTGAGCACGAGTGAGTGCGAGTGGTGAGGGCGGAGGGGCGAGCGTGAGCGCGAGTGAGTACGAGTGGTGGGGACGAGTGGAGAGCGTGAGTGCGAGTGAGTGCGAGTAGTGAGAGCGGAGGGGCGAGCGTGAGTGTGAGTGAGTGCTTCAGTATAAATATATTTTTTTGAGTGAGTGTGAGTGAGTGGCATCCATTTTTGCCGAGCTATGGCGTCGGCGAGCGTCGCAGAATGGAATGCCCCGGCGTCCGCACTGCAGGCTTTTTATCTTTCGGCGCGCGTGGTTCTCGAAACGTCGATTCGCATCGAGAACATAGTAGATCCAAGAAGATTATTCTGGGCTGTTCACGTTAGATCGGAATGCTTGCCCTATCACAACAGATAACACATGCGGCACGGAAAGAAAGAATGGAACACGCGCTCCCTTGGCGCCGAGATAACACAGACCGGCGCAGCCGGGCGGTAAAAGCTAAACACAAATAAACAAACCCAATGTATTGTTCGCGGCAATATTGTTGAAATTCGGTGACGAGGCCGGCCACTGAACGCCGCGACAGGCAAAACAGTCTGCGGAACTCAAACTCCAGGTAGGTCCACAACGTTCTCTACGTAGACGGGTTCGCGGTGCCGTTCTTCCCGCTGGTCCATCGCGAGGACGACGCACACGTTAAAAATGTCACTTTCGCAATCGTACTCTTCATCGTTACGTCGAAGGCAGTCCGCAAACAACGCGTCGGGGAGAGCAGCGAGCGCACTTGCGTCGTCCGACATTTTGCCGCTGGAACTACAGCAGACGACCGAAAAAAAAGTTACTCCGCAGTGCTCGTACCAGCTGGGATTTCTCGGTCCCGGCTTCCGGTGTATCCTGATGCGCTTGAACAACGTAATCACGACGTAAATTCCTGCCCGAGAGCAAACTCCTGGCAGCCCGCGGGCTGCCAGAACGCCCTTAAATCGAACAGGCCCAGTGCTCGCAGCGTTTGGAGGGCAAGGAAACGTAAATGTGATACGCCACACCAGCGCTTTAAAAAGAAAGTCTCACCTTTCGTTCCGGACGCAAAACCGATGTCGCAAAGAAAGCACTAGTCGTTTCCTTCTCCACAACAGAGGTTAACACGACGCTGCAGAAACGCACGCGCAAACGCTGCCGAAAGAACCAAACGGCGGCTTGCACTTGCGGCTTGTCTTCATGTAGTGCACAAAGAAGCTACGAAAATTTACATTCACAGCCATTCAATTTGCTACATAAATATGATTGATTGTGGGGGTTTAACGCGCCGACGCAACGCAGGCGATGAGGTGCGCCGTAGTGGAGGGCTCCGGATTAATTTTGACCACCTGGGGATCTTTAACGTGCGCCGAAATCTCGCACACACGGGCGTTTTTGCTTTTCGCCTCCATTGCTACATAAATAAAAGTGTGTATTCTGATGTGTTACAAATGTTTAAAAGTATAATATTGTGTGTTAGCTTAATTATAAATATATATTTTTTACCACTTGCGCAAACTGCCGGATGAAACAAGAGTCAGGTGATCCGGTCGCGATACGCCCATGTGTCCTCTCATCTAATTTTTATATTTCTTTATGGCCCAGCTATGAACCCGTTCGCGGACGTTTTACCTGGAGTCGTGCTCGAGGAGGTAATTCAACATTCCCAAACCCCAGTGGTGAACAGCCTCCCACAGCCCACGCACAGCTATGCCCTGCGAAGCAGGGGACCCGTGCCGAATAATCGCTAACCGGCGTTTGTGCGGTGTATCTTAGTGGAACATTCTGTATTCCAGTGTATATATCTTGTTCTTCTAAACATATATGTTGAACTTTGCTTGGTTCAATCATCTGAAGTACAAAGCGCACAAGCGTTTGGTCAGGAGTTTTAAACGGTTCCCTCGCGTCACTGTTGTTCACAATGTGTCACCTATTTTTTATTTATTAATTTATTTATTCAGAATACCCCTAAGGGCCCTCTCACAGGAGGGTATTACATAGGGGGGGGGCTATAACACATACAGGTACATGAAAATTATTAATAACACCAGAAAACACGCAAACTGAAAAACTATACATCTACTGAATAGATTAGAGTAAAATATACGGTCAATATACTTTCCGCATAATCTTAAATAATCAGCATAAATAATATCAGTCAGCAATAATAAAACTACATTAACAAATAGATTCAAAAATAAACTAAACAAGAAGGAAGTAGAGTAACAAAAGTACAATAAAGCGCAATCTAGTTTACAACAAGCACACGCGCCTTTAAAGCATAAAGAAACGAGATCACCAAAAACGCCTGTGAATAAAAGAATTAGGCAAACATGGCGAACCATGAAACATACGCATTTTTATACAAAAGCAAAAAAAGTCCGTTATTTCACGGTTTGCAGTGAAAACAAGCGGTAATACCGCAAAAGGCTGACACATTTGCACCCGTGTTTAGTAACTTCGGAAATTCAGTGATATCGGTGACGGTTGCAATGTTTGATGGTAAGTCATTCCACTCGGTTTTTGTGCGCGCTATGAGCGATCTAGCAGAATGAAATGTGCGACAAGGGAAGCGTTCGATTTTAAAGGCATGATCGCGGGGCGGAAAGATAGCAGGGGGTGGCCTAAAAAAGTCCTCGTGAACGGATGTGTGATGGTAGAGCTTATGAAGTAGTGATAAGCGAGCTATTTTGCGGCGACGTGATAAGACTTCAAGTTCGGCACGGAGCTTCAATGAAGTGACGCTTGTGTGACGTGAGCAATCAGAAAAAATAAAACGTACAGCACGTATCTGCAGGGCTTCGATGTTATTATTAATGTAGTATTGATCGTGATCTGAAATGGCTGATGCATATTCTATTTTAGGACGGATAAGGATGATATATGCCAGTTTCCGCAAGTGCGAGGTGGTGTGTTTCAAGTTACGTTTAAGAAACACGAGGGAGCCATTTGCTGAAGCAAGGGTACCATCAATGTGGTGATGCCATGATAGGTCAGACTGAATGTTAACACCAAGATATTTATACGAGGTCGTAAGCTCCACTGAAGTATCATTTAGTAAGTAGGATGTTGTAATACGCGACGCTTTTTTTGTAAAACTCATTACTTATTTTTTGAAGGATTTAGTGTCATTAGCCACGTGTTGCATTACGAAGTTATAGAGACAAGGTCAGATTTTACAGATTGTAGATCAGTTTCAGAAGACATGGTACGGTAAATGACACAATCGTCAGCGAATAGCCTAACTTTAACATTGACTGAGGAGGGTAAGTCGCTAATATAAATTACGAAAAGCAAGGGACCAAGCACACTGCCTTGAGGAACTCTAGATGAAACTTCAACAAAAGGAGAGTTAAAGCTATTGACAGACGCGAATTGTTTTCTACTGGAAAGAAAGGCTTGCAGCCAGGCGAGAACAAGTGGGTGAATATTAAGCTGCCTCAGTTTTAATAAGAGCCGATGGTGAGGGACATGATCGAATGCTTTTGGAAAGCCAAGGAATATGGCGTCAGTTTGAATGGCGGCGCCCAATGATGGGTGCAAGTCATGAGTAAATCCTGCGAGTTGAGTTTCGCATGAATACCCTTGCGAAAACTGTGCTGGTTTTTGAAGATGTTATTATGTTCTTCTAAATGAGAGTTTACCTGTGAGTGTATAATGCGTTCCAAAAGTTTACATATGGTACTAGTTAAAGATATGGGTCTGTAATTAGGCGGGGATGAGCGATCCCCAGATTTAAATAACGGCACTACTTTTGCTATTCGCCAGTCCTGAGGAATGGCGCCTGATGATAATGATACAGAAAATATTGCTGCCAAATAGCGATAGATACCGGAGGAAATTTTTTTCAGTATTTTGTTGTTGGAGCCATTATGATCGGATGCGGATGAAGTTTCCAACCTTCCAAGTAAAGATACATTACCAGTTTCATCAATTATTATTTCAGTCATTAATATTGGCAACTACATCTATGTCAGTACATGAAGTAATATCCTCATGAGTAAAAACCGAAAAGAATGAATCATTTAATAACTGAGCATATTCGGATTCCGGAACAGGGGTTGCATCGGTATTAGCGATAGTTACATTGGGTTCGTTACTAAGATTTATCATGCGCCAAAAGCGTCTAGTGTTATTTTTTAGCATTTATGACAAATCACGACTGAAGAAGCGATGACGAGTAGATTTTAAAAGGCGTTGGTATGCCTTGTCGCGTGCTTTATAACAACACCATGAATCTGATAATCTGTTTTTGTCCGCTACTCTGAATAGTCGCTTTTATATTATTATTAATCGACGTAGTTGATTAATAAACCACGGAGCGATGTTACTTGTTTTTATGGTAATGGCTGGTAAATACTAATGAAATAGGTTTGAAAGAGCATTTTTAAAAGGGTTCCAGTTATCTTCCATTAAACGTGACAAATGGGTATCTAAAAACTCTCCAGTGAAACTGGATAATTTTGCACTAATTTTATCAAAGTTGGCACGGTTGTAACACCTTATACGTGTGTTGGTAACTCTCCTTTCATTGAGTGAACAAGTTAAGTTTCTCGTAATTATGCCATGATCAGAAAGCCCATCGAGAAGGGTTATATCAGTGAAAAGGACGGAATGAGAAGTTAGAAGTAAATTAAGAATATTTGCGCATGTGGTCGAGGAACGTGTCGGTTTTTCGATAAGCTGGCGCTACGAAAAGTCGAGACAAGAATCTAGAAATTCGCTTGCCTGGGTATCATTGCATGAAACAGAGAGCGTAGACCATTCAATATTGGGATAGTTGAAGTCACCGAAAATTAGAAGAACCGCATTTCGAAACCGCATGCATACTTCGACAACAACACCATGAAACTCACTTTCGAACGTCGCATTCATGTCGGGTGGGCGATAAAAAACGGCAATAATTAAATCGGTAGAGCCAAGCCTCAGAGAAACAAATACCCATTCAAGAAATGAGTTAATAATAATGGGTATAGCAATGAATTTTTTACAAGTTGCAATGAGCACACCACCGCCTATTCGATCTTTTCTATCGCAGCGAAAAAATTAAATTGTGATTGACTGACAAGAATATCACTATCGGAAACGGTATCGTTGAGACATGTTTCTCTTAGGCAATGATAGATGGCTGGCATGAGTCGATTAGCGAAGATAGCTCAACACTTTTAGAAAGAACACTTCTATATTAGTGTAAAAAAAGCGACCTTTCCGTCTGGACGAGATGGTGCGGGTGCCTGTACTTATGATGGGGCACGTCATGTCGTTGTGGCGGTTTCAGCGCGTGCGCCGACATGCACTGCGGAATTAGCATTGGGGTCCCAAATGTAAGTATCTTTGTTGAGGCACAGTTTGACAAAAACAAGACAAACACGATCTGCTTCTTTCTTTACTGTTTTTTTGAAAATTGCAGTAACTTTCTGCGCTTGTGTCACACAGCCTCACAGTAGTCATGTGCCACACTGAGGGGCATATTTTTGAGCTTGAAGCCTTTGCTTAAGATTGTAACCACTTATTTTTTATTGAACAGTTTAGCGAGGATAGGGCGCTTTTTCTCTGAGGAGAAGCGACCTATTCGGTGAGCTCTAGCTAGCGACGAGATCGAAAAGTCAAGACGGTTCGTGCAAAAATCTCGCACAAGGTGCTCAGACGTTTCCCACGTTTCAAATTGTTCCCCGTCGTCAATTCCATAGAATATTACGTTTGACCTTCGAGAACGATTTTCCAGGTCACCAATTCTGGCCTGAAGGTTCGAGATGCCCTGGTTGTCTCCGCAAGCTCCCGTTGGCGTAGCCGACTCTATTTCACATTCAAGTACATGAACGCGTTTCGTCAATGAGTCCAAATCGGTCTTTATATCCAAGTGGATTTGCAAGGTCTTATTCACCGATTCAAGCACGCTTGCATTATTGGCCACAAGCTGTAGAACAGCTCCATGCACCATCTCCAACTTCTCTTCTTGCGCCTTAGTCATAGGACCGGGATTAGATTCAACATCGCCACTACACAGGAGAAGGCGCCAAAGGTGCAGGGCCGTCAAACGTACAGGCTTCAAAAATTTAGGTGGCCACAGCACTGCTAAAAGGCAGACATCATTGTCACGGTAATAACAAGATTCATAGTAACTAACTTGAACAAACATGATCAATGAGCGCTGCGCCGAAAAAGCACCGCCGTGGCCCAAGCTGCGGTCAAAATGTGCGCTCTTCTCAACCTCTGGTTTATCCGATGCTGTCCCATGTTGCCGGACGAAGGGAAGTGATGAATCCGAATACGGCGGCGCGGCGTACAGCACATCCAAGGATGGACCGCTGAAGCTCGGTGGTCCCTCATTTAATGCAGTCTGGGGTAGGACGACCCTCTCAAGTGTTGCAGGTGACAGCAGGACAAAGGCATGGAGCAGCACCTCAACAAACATGATAAATGAGCAAACATGATCAATGAACAAACAACGAACAAACATGATCAATTGACCTTACTGTGCTTGGTGAACAGACTAAATGTGTCAAGGGCGTGTCGTGCCGTGTTCTCCTGGACTGACCAACCACGCAATGTACCTAAACTCGTGCGCATAAAGACTTTTGAACGAACAAAAGTCTTTTCTTGGGATAAGTGGGTGCGACGTTCGAAAGTAGGCCCTGTTGCCACCGCTCGTACCACTCCACATGCATACAATGCCGTCCTTCGCGGAGACGAGCCCAAGCCGCCCTTGAAGCACCCGCAACGCTGGTGAGGCGTCACGTACGCGCGGGCAGCGAACAATGACTGGCCGAACCTCCTTCCTTCCCCAACACGCCATCTCTTGTCTCCACCCAAACCGTGGAGGGTATAAGAAGGCGTTGAAACAAGCCGCCGGGGTCCACTTATCCACCGGACACCAAGCGATTCCGCTGGAAGAAGCTTCCGTATGAGAAATCCGACAGGGCGCTCTTGAACTCCGGCCCGAGAACGAAACGGGGAAGAATGCCGCTCTCTGCACCTTCCGTCATCACAGACAACGTTTCCGCGGTATTTTGCGGGGCCTAACGTCTTATTATCCAGTAAGTGAGCTGGCGTATCCTAAATGATTGTCCTGTCCACTTTCCTCATCTCGTGATACAATGCGCCGATTCACTGGATCAGTACATTCACTGAAGCTTAGATCACCCCTCAGTTTCTTCGACATGGTTCTCGAGTTTGCCTAGAAGGCCGTAAAGTTGCGCCCGTAGGCTGAAGCGCCGTACGGAGTCGGAAAATCACAGCAAGATCGCAGGCTGTGTGTATTTTCCTTAACTTTCGCTGCTCCATGCGTCGATGGACTTGGCGGGGCCTAGAATGCCCGGGAGTGGGCATGCTGTGGTAGGAATCAGGGTCTTCCAACTCCAGCGCGACGGCCAAAGTGCCGACCAACATGTCAGAATAGGATGAGACTTTATTGGCATGTGTCAGAGAAACAGGGTGCACCGGCACCGCCACGAGGGCATACGACACCTCTTGACGGGCAGAATGTAAATCAGGATGACGAGCTTCGTCTTCTACACATGGGGAAAATGAAGTACCAACGCTATTGGCTCATTTTTCTTAAGTATAACTTTGT
This sequence comes from Haemaphysalis longicornis, assembly GCF_048455015.1. Lineage (NCBI taxonomy): Eukaryota > Metazoa > Arthropoda > Arachnida > Ixodida > Ixodidae > Haemaphysalis > Haemaphysalis longicornis. The sequence goes on along the minus strand of NW_027526407.1, from coordinate 200,534,425 downwards.
TTGCACCTTGAGTTCTATTTAGGCCAGTGGTAGCAAGTTTCTAATAAAGCTTCGAAGGCCATTGCGGTTCCGCACCCGCTACACCTATCGTGTGTGTTTTCGTGCCCCGAATTTGAAAAAAGGACAATAAATGTATGGTGCCAAAGGGGTACGTGACTGATCATCACATACCGTTTTGTCGAACACCACACGACGTTATTTTTCTCGCCCAAGCATACCAGCTGCGGGATGCTTGATAGACTTCGTTGAGTTCTTGAGAACCAGTAAGAGACAAAATTTAGAAACGTATGAAGTAACCCTGATCAATGCATGCAGTTGTCATATTTATTGCAGAGGATTCACTTGTTTGCAGGAAGGCCAAAAGGCTGACTTGTCAGACGTAGGCAACAAATTAGCCCCGCATCTATACAGTATTGTAATTCGATCTTTTGGGCACACTTGTAAACATATTGAAACAAATCATTGCTCTTAATTAACGTTGAGAGGGCTTCAGTAGATTTGCTCAAAATCAATTTGCTCGATAAAAAACGTGAACGTAAGAGCAATGATCTCGACAATAGTAGTTTGGGAGAAAAGAACAATGAGATTTCTTTCCTTTGAAGCCAAAGGTCTTGCTCCCTTGTGCGCTACGTACTTCTATAAACGGTCCTCAATATAACATCCTTCGACAAAATTGTGTTCTATGAAATGGTGTTCGATGTAACAGTTTCTCTAAAATGCCATTCGATGTAACGGGTTTTATGAAACTGCGTTCGATGTAAATTCGTGGGATTGATTGTCGCCATACCGCTGCATAAACTTTATTTGCACTTCTTTCAAGAAGCTCAGGAAATGTCACAGCGTCCCCCACCAAGTACCCAATCGTTTGCAGTTCTTGTACGTATGCTTCGAACTCCGATCAAAGCGCGTATCGGAATTGAAACCATGACGTTAGAGTCACGTGGTGTGCAGATCTAGCAGCCACGCGACAGATTTCGCTGTTATATGTATACTTTAAAGGATGGCCCAAAAATACCTGTCCATGCCTTCTGGGCTATTACGCAAAGCCTCAGCCTCTAATATTTTGCAACGGAAGCAACAGTTATGCGATATAGGGAAGCAAAACCGGTACTTCTCACAGTGATAACGGCACTTCCCGGCTCTTGATTAGGTCAGTGGCCGCCTATCGCCCAGTCCATATTCTGTGCTAAGATGTACTCTTCCCCGGAATGTGGCTGCGGAGTAGCCAATGCTTCGCCTAAATGTTTTATTCCTTGCTTAATATGAGTAGCCTTCTTCTGGTGATTAGTGTGAAAAATACGGTGATGAGATTGACGTTACAAAGTAGCGGACAGTGCGTCTGCTAAATTCCTTTGCAGAAGTTTTAAATGTGTTATTTATGCATTTTCCGTTGTTTTGAGGCACCAGATAACAGATTCTCAGCATGAATGTCTGACAGGTCGGTTAGTTGAAACCAACTTGGCAATGTTTTTTTAGTACAATAGCCCAATCATGACCAGTCGCGGTTAGGTTGATGTGACGTACTTTGATCTCTCAAAAGCTTTTGGTGGATCATAATCTTCTCACTCATAAAGTACCCCGATGTAATGTTTGCAGCGAACTTTGCTAATTCGTCAGAATATAGATCATCAACAATGTACGTGCAGGTTGCACACTGTGTTCGCCCTTCATTTTCGTGAGAGCTGCCCCACAAGAATTCCTTTTTTGTTCACTTTTGTTCCTTTTCTTGTTATTCTTCTTTCTGACACCCTTACTAATAAATTAAAAGCTCGCTAATTCAAATTTGAAGACGATTTCTTCTCGGTTAGAATATTTGAAAGTTCCAACTAACTATACTGCACCACCAAACTCGCAGAGTGCGGTTGGGGAGAAGGAGAGCTTGTCAGCAATTCAAAGATTAAAAAAGGCCAGGATTGAAACCTCCGTACAACGCTTGAAGGCGAGTTGTTTTCTAACCAGTCAATGTAGCAAAAGACCCCACACTCGTGTATTCTAAAACTTAGGAGACAGGTAGAATTACATTCGGTCACTACATCCCAGCTATTCTCGCACTGGTGCTTCGTCCGCTGCCTCTTCTCAGTACCTGGCAGGGACAGGTTATACGATCTGACTGCAAGAAAGATGCCACCTGTCAGAACGCCCCTCACCCTGAACTCGTGTCCACATCTACCTAGTGCACAAAAAAGCGTCTTCGAACACGCCCGCTTTGAGAATTTTAGAAATGATTTCACCTTATTTACATCTCCTTCTGTTTCCTTTCTTTTTACTGGCGACACAGCATGGTGTGTAGGCAGCAAATCCGTTTCTTTACGCATGGGCTGGCACCAAGGGGCCGGTGTGGTGCGTAGTTCCAATTATCTATGGCGGAGGCCCCTTGCATTAGAATTAACGGGCTTTTCAATATCCCGGCTTTCGTAGAGATTTGGACAGACCAAGTCACAGTTTTATTATCCATCAGTTCGAAATATTAAAGTTGAACTTGAATATTGAATATTGAACTTGATGACTGCGGCCTTTTATAATCTGAGATTTACAATGTGAGTAATTTGTACCTGGCTATTAGGTTATTAATAAACGCATGGGCTGGCACCAAGGGGCCGGTGTGGTGCGTAGTTCCAATTATCTATGGCGGAGGCCCCTTGCATTAGAATTAACGGGGTTTTCAATATCCCGGCTTTCGTAGAGATTTGTACAGACCAAGTCACAGTTTTATTAATTATCAGTTCGAAATATTGAAGTTGAACTTGAATATTGAATATTGAACTTGATGACTGCGCCCTTTTATAATCTGAGATTTACAATGTGAGTAATTTGTACCTGGCTATTAGGTTATTAATAAACGCATGGGCTGGCACCAAGGGGCCGGTGTGGTGCGTAGTTCCAATTATCTATGGCGGAGGCCCCTTGCATTAGAATTAACGGGGTTTTCAATATCCCGGCTTTCGTAGAGATTTGGACAGACCAAGTCACAGTTTTATTAATTATCAGTTCGAAATATTGAAGTTGAACTTGAATATTGAATATTGAACTTGATGACTGCGCCCTTTTATAATCTCAGATTTACAATGTGAGTAATTTGTACCTGGCTATTAGGTTATTATTAAACGCATGGGCTGGCACCAAGGGGCCGGTGTGGTGCATAGTTCCAATTATCTATGGCGGAGGCCCCTTGCATTAGAATTAACGGGGTTTTCAATATCCCGGCTTTCGTAGAGATTTGGACAGACCAAGTCACAGCTTTATTATCCATCAGTTCGAAATATTGAAGTTGAACTTGAATATTGAATATTGAACTTGATGACTGCGCCTTTTTATAATCTGAGATTTACAATGTGAGTAATTTGTACCTGGCTATAAGGTTATTAATAAACGCATGGGCTGGCACCAAGGGGCCGGTGTGGTGCGTAGTTCCAATTATCTATGGCGGAGGCCCCTTGCATTAAAATTAACGGGCTTTTCAATATCCCAGCTTTCATAGAGATTTGGACAGACCAAGTCACAGCTTTATTATCCATCAGTTCGAAATATTGAAGTTGAACTTGAATATCGAATATTGAACTTGATGACTGCGCCTTTTTATAATCTGAGATTTACAATGTGAGTAATTTGTACCTGGCTATAAGGTTATTAATAAACGCATGGGCTGGCACCAAGGGGCCGGTGTGGTGCGTAGTTCCAATTATCTATGGCGGAGGCCCCTTGCATTAGAATTAACGGGCTTTTCAATATCCCGGCTTTCGTAGAGATTTGGACAGACCAAGTCACAGCTTTATTATCCATCAGTTCGAAATATTGAAGTTGAACTTGAATATTGAATATTGAACTTGATGACTGCGCCCTTTTGTAATCTGAGATTTACAATTTGAGTAATTTGTACCTGGCTATAAGGTTATTAATAAACGCATGGGCTGGCACCAAGGGGCCGGTGTGGTGCGTAGTTCCAATTATCTATGGTGGAGGCCCCTTGCATTAGAATTAGCGGGCTTTTCAATATCCCGGCTTTCGTAGAGATTTGGACAGACCAAGTCACAGTTTTATTATCCATCAGTTCGAAATATTGAAGTTGAACTTGAATATTGAATATTGAACTTGATGACTGCGCCTTTTTATAATCTGAGATTTACAATGTGAGTAATTTGTACCTGGCTATTAGGTTATTAATAAACGCATGGGCTGGCACCAAGGGGCCGGTGTGGTGCGTAGTTCCAATTATCTATGGCGGAGGCCCCTTGCATTAGAATTAACGGGCTTTTCAATATCCCGGCTTTCGTAGAGATTTGGACAGACCAAGTCACAGTTTTATTATACATCAGTTCGAAATATTGAAGTTGAACTTGAATATTGAATATTGAACTTGGTGACTGCGCCTTTTTATAATCTGAGATTTACAATGTGAGTAATTTGTACCTGGCTATAAGGTTATTAATAAACGCATGGGCTGGCACCAAGGGGCCGGTGTGGTGCGTAGTTCAGATTATCTATGGCGGAGGCCCCTTGCATTACAATTAACGGGGTTTTCAATATCCCGGCTTTCGTAGAGATTTGGACAGACCAAGTCACAGTTTTATTATCCATCAGTTCGAAATATTGAAGTTGAACTTGAATATTGAATATTGAGCTTGATGACTGCGCCCTTTTATAATCTGAGATTTACAATGTGAGTAATTTGTACCTGGCTATAAGGTTATTAATAAACGCATGGGCTGGCACCAAGCGGCCGGTGTGGTGCGTAGTTCCAATTATCTATGGCGGAGGCCCCTTGCATTAGAATTAACGGGATTTTCAATATCCCGGCTTTCGTAGAGATTTGGACAGACCAAGTCACAGCTTTATTATCCATCAGTTCGAAATATTGAAGTTGAACTTGAATATTGAATATTGAACTTGATGACTGCGCCCTTTTATAATCTGAGATTTACAATGTGAGTAATTTGTACTTGGCTATAAGGTTATTAATAAACGCATGGGCTGGCACCAAGGGGCCGGTGTGGTGCGTAGTTCCAATTATCTATGGCGGAGGCCCCTTGCATTAGAATTAACGGGCTTTTCAATATCCCGGCTTTCGTAGAGATTTGGACAGACCAAGTCACAGCTTTATTATCCATCAGTTCGAAATATTGAAGTTGAACTTGAATATTGAATATTGAACTTGATGACTGCGCCCTTTTGTAATCTGAGATTTACAATTTGAGTAATTTGTACCTGGCTATAAGGTTATTAATAAACGCATGGGCTGGCACCAAGGGGCCGGTGTGGTGCGTAGTTCCAATTATCTATGGTGGAGGCCCCTTGCATTAGAATTAGCGGGCTTTTCAATATCCCGGCTTTCGTAGAGATTTGGACAGACCAAGTCACAGTTTTATTATCCATCAGTTCGAAATATTGAAGTTGAACTTGAATATTGAATATTGAACTTGATGACTGCGCCTTTTTATAATCTGAGATTTACAATGTGAGTAATTTGTACCTGGCTATTAGGTTATTAATAAACGCATGGGCTGGCACCAAGGGGCCGGTGTGGTGCGTAGTTCCAATTATCTATGGCGGAGGCCCCTTGCATTAGAATTAACGGGCTTTTCAATATCCCGGCTTTCGTAGAGATTTGGACAGACCAAGTCACAGTTTTATTATACATCAGTTCGAAATATTGAAGTTGAACTTGAATATTGAATATTGAACTTGGTGACTGCGCCTTTTTATAATCTGAGATTTACAATGTGAGTAATTTGTACCTGGCTATAAGGTTATTAATAAACGCATGGGCTGGCACCAAGGGGCCGGTGTGGTGCGTAGTTCAGATTATCTATGGCGGAGGCCCCTTGCATTACAATTAACGGGGTTTTCAATATCCCGGCTTTCGTAGAGATTTGGACAGACCAAGTCACAGTTTTATTATCCATCAGTTCGAAATATTGAAGTTGAACTTGAATATTGAATATTGAGCTTGATGACTGCGCCCTTTTATAATCTGAGATTTACAATGTGAGTAATTTGTACCTGGCTATAAGGTTATTAATAAACGCATGGGCTGGCACCAAGCGGCCGGTGTGGTGCGTAGTTCCAATTATCTATGGCGGAGGCCCCTTGCATTAGAATTAACGGGATTTTCAATATCCCGGCTTTCGTAGAGATTTGGACAGACCAAGTCACAGCTTTATTATCCATCAGTTCGAAATATTGAAGTTGAACTTGAATATTGAATATTGAACTTGATGACTGCGCCCTTTTATAATCTGAGATTTACAATGTGAGTAATTTGTACTTGGCTATAAGGTTATTAATAAACGCATGGGCTGGCACCAAGGGGCCGGTGTGGTGCGTAGTTCCAATTATCTATGGCGGAGGCCCCTTGCATTAGAATTAACGGGATTTTCAATATCCCGGCTTTCGTAGAGATTTGGACAGACCAAGTCACAGCTTTATTATCCATCAGTTCGAAATATTGAAGTTGAACTTGAATATTGAATATTGAACTTGATGACTGCGCCCTTTTATAATCTGAGATTTACAATGTGAGTAATTTGTACCTGGCTATAAGGTTATTAATAAACGCATGGGCTGGCACCAAGGGGCCGGTGTGGTGCGTAGTTCCAATTATCTATGGCGGAGGCCCCTTGCATTAGAATTAACGGGCTTTTCAATATCCCGGCTTTCGTAGAGATTTGGACAGACCAAGTCACAGCTTTATTATCCATCAGTTCGAAATATTGAAGTTGAACTTGAATATTGAATATTGAACTTGATGACTGCGCCCTTTTATAATCTGAGATTTACAATGTGAGTAATTTGTACCTGGCTATAAGGTTATTAATAAACGCATGGGCTGGCACCAAGCGGCCGGTGTGGTGCGTAGTTCCAATTATCTATGGCGGAGGCCCCTTGCATTAGAATTAACGGGATTTTCAATATCCCGGCTTTCGTAGAGATTTGGACAGACCAAGTCACAGCTTTATTATCCATCAGTTCGAAATATTGAAGTTGAACTTGAATATTGAATATTGAACTTGATGACTGCGCCCTTTTATAATCTGAGATTTACAATGTGAGTAATTTGTACCTGGCTATAAGGTTATTAATAAACGCATGGGCTGGCACCAAGCGGCCGGTGTGGTGCGTAGTTCCAATTATCTATGGCGGAGGCCCCTTGCATTAGAATTAACGGGATTTTCAATATCCCGGCTTTCGTAGAGATTTGGACAGACCAAGTCACAGCTTTATTATCCATCAGTTCGAAATATTGAAGTTGAACTTGAATATTGAATATTGAACTTGATGACTGCGCCCTTTTATAATCTGAGATTTACAATGTGAGTAATTTGTACTTGGCTATAAGGTTATTAATAAACGCATGGGCTGGCACCAAGGGGCCGGTGTGGTGCGTAGTTCCAATTATCTATGGCGGAGGCCCCTTGCATTAGAATTAACGGGCTTTTCAATATCCCGGCTTTCGTAGAGATTTGGACAGACCAAGTCACAGTTTTATTATCCATCAGTTCGAAATATTGAAGTTGAACTTGAATATTGAATATTGAACTTGATGACTGCGCCTTTTTATAATCTGAGATTTACAATGTGAGTAATTTGTACCTGGCTATAAGGTTATTAATAAACGCATGGGCTGGCACCAAGGGGCCGGTGTGGTGCGTAGTTCCAATTATCTATGGCGGAGGCCCCTTGCATTAGAATTAACGGGGTTTTCAATATCCCGGCTTTCGTACAGATTTGGACAGACCAAGTCACAGCTTTATTATCCATCAGTTCGAAATATTGAAGTTGAACTTGAATATTGAATATTGAACTTGATGACTGCGCCTTTTTATAATCTGAGATTTACAATGTGAGTAATTTGTACCTGGCTATAAGGTTATTAATAAACGCATGGGCTGGCACCAAGGGGCCGGTGTGGTGCGTAGTTCCAATTATCTATGGCGGAGGCCCCTTGCATTAGAATTAACGGGCTTTTCAATATCCCGGCTTTCGTAGAGATTTGGACAGACCAAGTCACACCTTTATTATCCATCAGTTCGAAATATTGAAGTTGAACTTGAATATCGAATATTGAACTTGATGACTGCGCCTTTTTATAATCTGAGATTTACAATGTGTGTAATGTGTACATGGCTATTAGGTTATTAATAAACGCATGGGCTGGCACCAAGGGGCCGGTGTGGTGCGTAGTTCCAATTATCTATGGCGGAGGCCCCTTGCATTAGAATTAACGGGCTTTTCAATATCCCGGCTTTCGTAGAGATTTGGACAGACCAAGTCACAGCTTTATTATCCATCAGTTCGAAATATTGAAATTGAACTTGAATATTGAATATTGAACTTGATGACTGCGCCTTTTTATAATCTGAGATTTACAATGTGAGTAATTTGTACCTGGCTATAAGGTTATTAATAAACGCATGGGCTGGCACCAAGGGGCCGGTGTGGTGCGTAGTTCCAATTATCTATGGCGGAGGCCCCTTGCATTAAAATTAACGGGCTTTTCAATATCCCGGCTTTCATAGAGATTTGGACAGACCAAGTCACAGCTTTATTATCCATCAGTTCGAAATATTGAAGTTGAACTTGAATATCGAATATTGAACTTGATGACTGCGCCTTTTTATAATCTGAGATTTACAATGTGAGTAATTTGTACCTGGCTATAAGGTTATTAATAAACGCATGGGCTGGCACCAAGGGGCCGGTGTGGTGCGTAGTTCCAATTATCAATGGCGGAGGCCCCTTGCATTAGAATTAACGGGCTTTTCAATATCCCGGCTTTCGTAGAGATTTGGACAGACCAAGTCACAGCTTTATTATCCATCAGTTCGAAATATTGAAGTTGAACTTGAATATTGAATATTGAACTTGATGACTGCGCCCTTTTGTAATCTGAGATTTACAATTTGAGTAATTTGTACCTGGCTATAAGGTTATTAATAAACGCATGGGCTGGCACCAAGGGGCCGGTGTGGTGCGTAGTTCCAATTATCTATGGTGGAGGCCCCTTGCATTAGAATTAGCGGGCTTTTCAATATCCCGGCTTTCGTAGAGATTTGGACAGACCAAGTCACAGTTTTATTATCCATCAGTTCGAAATATTGAAGTTGAACTTGAATATTGAATATTGAACTTGATGACTGCGCCTTTTTATAATCTGAGATTTACAATGTGAGTAATTTGTACCTGGCTATTAGGTTATTAATAAACGCATGGGCTGGCACCAAGGGGCCGGTGTGGTGCGTAGTTCCAATTATCTATGGCGGAGGCCCCTTGCATTAGAATTAACGGGCTTTTCAATATCCCGGCTTTCGTAGAGATTTGGACAGACCAAGTCACAGTTTTATTATACATCAGTTCGAAATATTGAAGTTGAACTTGAATATTGAATATTGAACTTGGTGACTGCGCCTTTTTATAATCTGAGATTTACAATGTGAGTAATTTGTACCTGGCTATAAGGTTATTAATAAACGCATGGGCTGGCACCAAGGGGCCGGTGTGGTGCGTAGTTGAGATTATCTATGGCGGAGGCCCCTTGCATTACAATTAACGGGGTTTTCAATATCCCGGCTTTCGTAGAGATTTGGACAGACCAAGTCACAGCTTTATTATCCATCAGTTCGAAATATTGAAGTTGAACTTGAATATTGAATATTGAACTTGATGACTGCGCCTTTTTATAATCTGAGATTTACAATGTGAGTAATTTGTACCTGGCTATAAGGTTATTAATAAACGCATGGGCTGGCACCAAGGGGCCGGTGTGGTGCGTAGTTCCAATTATCTATGGCGGAGGCCCCTTGCATTAGAATTAACGGGCTTTTCAATATCCCGGCTTTCATAGAGATTTGGACAGACCAAGTCACAGCTTTATTATCCATCAGTTCGAAATATTGAAGTTGAACTTGAATATCGAATATTGAACTTGATGAGTGCGCCCTTTTATAATCTGAGATTTACAATGTGAGTAATGTGTACCTGGCTATTAGGTTATTAATAAACGCATGGGCTGGCACCAAGGGGCCGGTGTGGTGCGTAGTTCCAATTATCTATGGCGGAGGCCCCTTGCATTAGAATTAACGGGGTTTTCAATATCCCGGCTTTCGTAGAGATTTGGACAGACCAAGTCACAGTTTTATTATCCATCAGTTCGAAATATTGAAGTTGAACTTGAATATTGAATATTGAGCTTGATGACTGCGCCCTTTTATAATCTGAGATTTACAATGTGAGTAATTTGTACCTGGCTATAAGGTTATTAATAAACGCATGGGCTGGCACCAAGCGGCCGGTGTGGTGCGTAGTTCCAATTATCTATGGCGGAGGCCCCTTGCATTAGAATTAACGGGATTTTCAATATCCCGGCTTTCGTAGAGATTTGGACAGACCAAGTCACAGCTTTATTATCCATCAGTTCGAAATATTGAAGTTGAACTTGAATATTGAATATTGAACTTGATGACTGCGCCCTTTTATAATCTGAGATTTACAATGTGAGTAATTTGTACTTGGCTATAAGGTTATTAATAAACGCATGGGCTGGCACCAAGGGGCCGGTGTGGTGCGTAGTTCCAATTATCTATGGCGGAGGCCCCTTGCATTAGAATTAACGGGATTTTCAATATCCCGGCTTTCGTAGAGATTTGGACAGACCAAGTCACAGCTTTATTATCCATCAGTTCGAAATATTGAAGTTGAACTTGAATATTGAATATTGAACTTGATGACTGCGCCCTTTTATAATCTGAGATTTACAATGTGAGTAATTTGTACCTGGCTATAAGGTTATTAATAAACGCATGGGCTGGCACCAAGGGGCCGGTGTGGTGCGTAGTTCCAATTATCTATGGCGGAGGCCCCTTGCATTAGAATTAACGGGCTTTTCAATATCCCGGCTTTCGTAGAGATTTGGACAGACCAAGTCACAGCTTTATTATCCATCAGTTCGAAATATTGAAGTTGAACTTGAATATTGAATATTGAACTTGATGACTGCGCCCTTTTATAATCTGAGATTTACAATGTGAGTAATTTGTACCTGGCTATAAGGTTATTAATAAACGCATGGGCTGGCACCAAGCGGCCGGTGTGGTGCGTAGTTCCAATTATCTATGGCGGAGGCCCCTTGCATTAGAATTAACGGGATTTTCAATATCCCGGCTTTCGTAGAGATTTGGACAGACCAAGTCACAGCTTTATTATCCATCAGTTCGAAATATTGAAGTTGAACTTGAATATTGAATATTGAACTTGATGACTGCGCCCTTTTATAATCTGAGATTTACAATGTGAGTAATTTGTACCTGGCTATAAGGTTATTAATAAACGCATGGGCTGGCACCAAGCGGCCGGTGTGGTGCGTAGTTCCAATTATCTATGGCGGAGGCCCCTTGCATTAGAATTAACGGGATTTTCAATATCCCGGCTTTCGTAGAGATTTGGACAGACCAAGTCACAGCTTTATTATCCATCAGTTCGAAATATTGAAGTTGAACTTGAATATTGAATATTGAACTTGATGACTGCGCCCTTTTATAATCTGAGATTTACAATGTGAGTAATTTGTACTTGGCTATAAGGTTATTAATAAACGCATGGGCTGGCACCAAGGGGCCGGTGTGGTGCGTAGTTCCAATTATCTATGGCGGAGGCCCCTTGCATTAGAATTAACGGGCTTTTCAATATCCCGGCTTTCGTAGAGATTTGGACAGACCAAGTCACAGTTTTATTATCCATCAGTTCGAAATATTGAAGTTGAACTTGAATATTGAATATTGAACTTGATGACTGCGCCTTTTTATAATCTGAGATTTACAATGTGAGTAATTTGTACCTGGCTATAAGGTTATTAATAAACGCATGGGCTGGCACCAAGGGGCCGGTGTGGTGCGTAGTTCCAATTATCTATGGCAGAGGCCCCTTGCATTAGAATTAACGGGGTTTTCAATATCCCGGCTTTCGTACAGATTTGGACAGACCAAGTCACAGCTTTATTATCCATCAGTTCGAAATATTGAAGTTGAACTTGAATATTGAATATTGAACTTGATGACTGCGCCTTTTTATAATCTGAGATTTACAATGTGAGTAATTTGTACCTGGCTATAAGGTTATTAATAAACGCATGGGCTGGCACCAAGGGGCCGGTGTGGTGCGTAGTTCCAATTATCTATGGCGGAGGCCCCTTGCATTAGAATTAACGGGCTTTTCAATATCCCGGCTTTCGTAGAGATTTGGACAGACCAAGTCACAGCTTTATTATCCATCAGTTCGAAATATTGAAGTTGAACTTGAATATCGAATATTGAACTTGATGACTGCGCCTTTTTATAATCTGAGATTTACAATGTGTGTAATGTGTACATGGCTATTAGGTTATTAATAAACGCATGGGCTGGCACCAAGGGGCCGGTGTGGTGCGTAGTTCCAATTATCTATGGCGGAGGCCCCTTGCATTAGAATTAACGGGCTTTTCAATATCCCGGCTTTCGTAGAGATTTGGACAGACCAAGTCACAGCTTTATTATCCATCAGTTCGAAATATTGAAGTTGAACTTGAATATTGAATATTGAACTTGATGACTGCGCCTTTTTATAATCTGAGATTTACAATGTGAGTAATTTGTACCTGGCTATAAGGTTATTAATAAACGCATGGGCTGGCACCAAGGGGCCGGTGTGGTGCGTAGTTCCAATTATCTATGGCGGAGGCCCCTTGCAATAGAATTAACGGGGTTTTCAATATCCCGGCTTTCGTAGAGATTTGGACAGACCAAGTCACAGCTTTATTATCCATCAGTTCGAAATATTGAAGTTGAACTTGAATATTGAATATTGAACATGATGACTGCGCCCTTTTATAATCTGATATTTACAATGTGAGTAATTTGTACCTGGCTATAAGGTTATTAATAAACGCATGGGCTGGCACCAAGGGGCCGGTGTGGTGCGTAGTTCCAATTATCTATGGCGGAGGCCCCTTGCATTAGAATTAACGGGCTTTTCCATATCCCGGCTTTCGTAGAGATTTGGACAGACCAAGTCACAGTTTTATTATCCATCAGTTCGAAATATTGAAGTTGAACTTGAATATTGAATATTGAACTTGATGACTGCGCCTTTTTATAATCTGAGATTTACAATGTGAGTAATTTGTACCTGGCTATTAGGTTATTATTAAACGCATGGGCTGGCACCAAGGGGCCGGTGTGGTGCGTTGTTCCAATTATCTATGGCGGAGGCCCCTTGCATTAGAATTAACGGGCTTTTCAATATCCCGGCTTTCGTAGGGATTTGGACAGACCAAGTCACAGTTTTATTATCCATCAGTTCGAAATATTGAAGTTGAACTTGAATATTGAATATTAAACTTGATGACTGCGCCTTTTTATAATCTGAGATTTACAATGTGAGTAATTTGTACCTGGCTATAAGGTTATTAATAAACGCATTGGCTGGCACCAAGGGGCCGGTGTGGTGCGTAGTTCCAATTATTAATGGCGGAGGCCCCTTGCATTAGAATTAACGGGGTTTTCAATATCCCGGCTTTCGTAGAGATTTGGACAGTCCAAGTCACAGCTTTATTATCCATCAGTTCGAAATATTGAAGTTGAACTTGAATATTGAATATTGAACTTGATGACTGCGCCTTTTTATAATCTGAGATTTACAATGTGAGTAATTTGTACCTGGCTATAAGGTTATTAATAAACGCATGGGCTGGCACCAAGGGGCCGGTGTGGTGCGTAGTTCCAATTATCTATGGCGGAGGCCCCTTGCAATAGAATTAACGGGGTTTTCAATATCCCGGCTTTCGTAGAGATTTGGACAGACCAAGTCACAGCTTTATTATCCATCAGTTCGAAATATTGAAGTTGAACTTGAATATTGAATATTGAACTTGATGACTGCGCCTTTTTATAATCTGAGATTTACAATGTGAGTAATTTGTACCTGGCTATAAGGTTATTAATAAACGCATGGTCTGGCACCAAGGGGCCGGTGTGGTGCGTAATTCCAATTATCTATGGCGGAGGGCCCTTGCATTAGAATTAACGGGCTTTTCAATATCCCGGCTTTCGTAGAGATTTGGACGGACCAAGTCACAGCTTTATTATCCATCAGTTCGAAATATTGAAGTTGAACTTGAATATTGAATATTGAACTTGATGACTGCACCTTTTTATAATCTGAGATTTACAATGTGAGTAATTTGTACCTGGCTATAAGGTTAATAATAAACGCATGGGCTGGCACCAAGGGGCCGGTGTGGTTCGTAGTTCCAATTATCTATGGCGGAGGCCCCTTGCATTAGAATTAACGGGGTTTTCAATATACCGGCTTTCGTAGAGATTTGGACAGACCAAGTCACAGCTTTATTATCCATCAGTTCGAAATATTGAAGTTGAACTTGAATATTGAATATTGAACTTGATGACTGCGCCTTTTTATAATCTGAGATTTACAATGTGAGTAATTTGTACCTGGCTATAAGGTTATTAATAAACGCATGGGCTGGCACCAAGGGGCCGGTGTGGTGCGTAGTTCCAATTATCTATGGCGGAGGCCCCTTGCATTAGAATTAACGGGCTTTTCAATATCCCGGCTTTCGTAGAGATTTGGACAGACCAAGTCACAGCTTTATTATCCATCAGTTCGAAATATTGAAGTTGAACTTGAATATCGAATATTGAACTTGATGACTGCGCCCTTTTATAATCTGAGATTTACAATGTGAGTAATTTGTACATGGCTATTAGGTTATTAATAAACGCATGGGCTGGCACCAAGGGGCCGGTGTGGTGCGTAGTTCCAATTATCTATGGCGGAGGCCCCTTGCATTAGAATTAACGGGGTTTTCAATATCCCGGCTTTAGTAGAGATTTGGACAGACCAAGTCACAGTTTTATTATCCATCAGTTCGAAATATTGAAGTTGAACTTGAATATTGAATATTGAGCTCGATGACTGCGCCTTTTTATAATCTGAGATTTACAATGTGAGTAATTTGTACCTGGCTATAAGGTTATTAATAAACGCATGGGCTGGCACCAAGGGGCCGGTGTGGTGCGTAGTTCCAATTATCTATGGCGGAGGCCCCTTGCATTAGAATTAACGGGCTTTTCCATATCCCGGCTTTCGTAGAGATTTGGACAGACCAAGTCACAGCTTTATTATCCATCAGTTCGAAATATTGAAGTTGAACTTGAATATCGAATATTGAACTTGATGACTGCGCCTTTTATAATCTGAGATTTACAATGTGAGTAATTTGTACCTGGCTATAAGGTTATTAATAAACGCATGGGCTGGCACCAAGCGGCCGGTGTGGTGCGTAGTTCCAATTATCTATGGCGGAGGCCCCTTGCATTAGCATTAACGGGCTTTTCAATATCCCGGCTTTCGTAGAGATTTGGACAGACCAAGTCACAGCTTTATTATCCATCAGTTCGAAATATTGAAGTTGAACTTGAATATCAAATATTGAACTTGATGACTGCGCCTTTTTATAATCTGAGATTTACAATGTGAGTAATTTGTACCTGGCTATAAGGTTATTAATAAACGCATGGGCTGGCACCAAGGGGCCGGTGTGGTGCGTAGTTCCAATTATCTATGGCGGAGGCCCCTTGCATTAGAATTAACGGGCTTTTCAATATCCCGGCTTTCGTAGAGATTTGGACAGAACTAGTCACAGCTTTATTATCCATTAGTTCGAAATATTGAAGTTGAACTTGAATATTGAATATTGAACTTGATGACTGCGCCCTTTTATAATCTGAGATTTACAATGTGAGTAATTTGTACATGGCTATTAGGTTATTAATAAACGCATGGGCTGGCACTAAGGGGCCGGTGTGGTGCGTAGTTCCAATTATCTATGGTGGAGGCCCCTTGCATTAGAATTAACGGGCTTTTCAATATCCCGGCTTTCGTAGAGATTTGGACAGACCAAGTCACAGTTTTATTATCCATCAGTTCGAAATATTGAAGTTGAACTTGAATATTGAATATTGAACTTGATGACTCCGCCTTTTTATAATCCGAGATTTACAATGTGAGTAATTTGTACCTGGCTTTTAGGTTATTAATAAACGCATGGGCTGGCACCAAGGGGCCGGTGTGGTGCGTAGTTCCAATTATCTATGGCGGAGGCCCCTTGCATTAGAATTAACGGGGTTTTCAATATCCCGGCTTTCGTAGAGATTTGGACAGACCAAGTCACAGCTTTATTATCCATCAGTTCGAAATATTGAAGTTGAACTTGAATATTGAATATTGAACTTGATGACTGCGCCCTTTTATAATCTCAGATTTACAATGTGAGTAATTTGTACCTGGCTATAAGGTTATTAATAAACGCAGGGGCTGGCACCAAGGGGCCGGTGTGGTGCGTAGTTCCAATTATCTATGGCGGATGCCCCTTGCATTAGAATTAACGGGGTTTTCAATATCCCGGCTTTCGTAGAGATTTGGACAGACCAAGTCACAGCTTTATTATCCATCAGTTCGAAATATTGAAGTTGAACTTGAATATTGAATATTGAACTTGATGACTGCGCCTTTTTATAATCTGAGATTTACAATGTGAGTAATTTGTACCTGGCTATAAGGTTATTAATAAACGCATGGGCTGGCACCAAAGACCGGTGTGGTGCGTAGTTCCAATTATCTATGGCGGAGGCCCCTTGCATTAGAATTAACGGTCTTTTCAATATCCCGGCTTTCGTAGAGATTTTGACAGACCAAGTCACAGCTTTATTATCCATCAGTTCGAAATATTGAAGTTGAACTTGAATATCGAATATTGAACTTGATGACTGCGCCCTTTTATAATCTGAGATATACAATGTGAGTAATTTGTACCTGGCTATAAGGTTATTAATAAACGCATGGGCTGGCACCAAGGGGCCGGTGTGGTGCGTAGTTCCAATTATCTATGGCGGAGGCCCCTTGCGTTAGAATTAATGGGCTTTTCAATATCCCGGCTTTCGTAGAGATTTGGACAGACCAAGTCACAATTTTATTATCCATCAGTTCGAAATATTGAAGTTGAACTTGAATATTGAATATTGAACATGATGACTGCGCCCTTTTATAATCTGAGATTTACAATGTGAGTAATTTGTACCTGGCTATAAGGTTATTAATAAACGCATGGGCTGGCACCAAGGGGCCGGTGTGGTGCGTAGTTCCAATTATCTATGGCGGAGGCCCCTTGCATTAGAATTAACGGGCTTTTCGATATCCCGGCTTTCGTAGAGATTTGGACAGACCAAGTCACAGTTTTATTATCCATCAGTTCGAAATATTGAAGTTGAACTTGAATATTGAATATTGAACTTGATGACTGCGCCTTTTTATAATCTGAGATTTACAATGTGAGTAATTTGTACCTGGCTATTAGGTTATTATTAAACGCATGGGCTGGCACCAAGGGGCCGGTGTGGTGCGTAGTTCCAATTATCTATGGCGGAGGCCCCTTGCATTAGAATTAACGGGCTTTTCAATATCCCGGCTTTCGTAGGGATTTGGACAGACCAAGTCACAGTTTTATTATCCATCAGTTCGAAATATTGAAGCTGAACTTGAATATTGAATATTGAACTTGATGACTGCGCCTTTTTATAATCTGAGATTTACAATGTGAGTAATTTGTACCTGGCTATAAGGTTATTAATAAACGCATTGGCTGGCACCAAGGGGCCGGTGTGGTGCGTAGTTCCAATTATTAATGGCGGAGGCCCCTTGCATTAGAATTAACGGGGTTTTCAATATCCCGGCTTTCGTAGAGATTTGGACAGTCCAAGTCACAGCTTTATTATCCATCAGTTCGAAATATTGAAGTTGAACTTGAATATTGAATATTGAACTTGATGACTGCGCCTTTTTATAATCTGAGATTTACAATGTGAGTAATTTGTACCTGGCTATAAGGTTATTAATAAACGCATGGGCTGGCACCAAGGGGCCGGTGTGGTGCGTAGTTCCAATTATCTATGGCGGAGGCCCCTTGCAATAGAATTAACGGGGTTTTCAATATCCCGGCTTTCGTAGAGATTTGGACAGACCAAGTCACAGCTTTATTATCCATCAGTTCGAAATATTGAAGTTGAACTTGAATATTGAATATTGAACTTGATGACTGCGCCTTTTTATAATCTGAGATTTACAATGTGAGTAATTTGTACCTGGCTATAAGGTTATTAATAAACGCATGGTCTGGCACCAAGGGGCCGGTGTGGTGCGTAATTCCAATTATCTATGGCGGAGGGCCCTTGCATTAGAATTAACGGGCTTTTCAATATCCCGGCTTTCGTAGAGATTTGGACAGACCAAGTCACAGCTTTATTATCCATCAGTTCGAAATATTGAAGTTGAACTTGAATATTGAATATTGAACTTGATGACTGCACCTTTTTATAATCTCAGATTTACAATGTGAGTAATTTGTACCTGGCTATAAGGTTAATAATAAACGCATGGGCTGGCACCAAGGGGCCGGTGTGGTTCGTAGTTCCAATTATCTATGGCGGAGGCCCCTTGCATTAGAATTAACGGGGTTTTCAATATACCGGCTTTCGTAGAGATTTGGACAGACCAAGTCACAGCTTTATTATCCATCAGTTCGAAATATTGAAGTTGAACTTGAATATTGAATATTGAACTTGATGACTGCGCCTTTTTATAATCTGAGATTTACAATGTGAGTAATTTGTACCTGGCTATAAGGTTATTAATAAACGCATGGGCTGGCACCAAGGGGCCGGTGTGGTGCGTAGTTCCAATTATCTATGGCGGAGGCCCCTTGCATTAGAATTAACGGGCTTTTCAATATCCCGGCTTTCGTAGAGATTTGGACAGACCAAGTCACAGCTTTATTATCCATCAGTTCGAAATATTGAAGTTGAACTTGAATATCGAATATTGAACTTGATGACTGCGCCTTTTTATAATCTGAGATTTACAATGTGAGTAATGTGTACCTGGCTATTAGGTTATTAATAAACGCATGGGCTGGCACCAAGGGGCCGGTGTGGTGCGTAGTTCCAATTATCTATGGCGGAGGCCCCTTGCATTAGAATTAACGGGCTTTTCAAGATCCCGGCTTTCGTAGAGATTTGGGCAGACCAAGTCACAGTTTTATTATCCATCAGTTCGAAATATTGAAGTTGAACTTGAATATCGAAAATTGAACTTGATGACTGCGCCTTTTATAATCTGAGATTTACAATGTGAGTAATTTGTACCTGGCTATAAGGTTATTAATAAACGCATGGGCTGGCACCAAGGGGCCGGTGTGGTGCGTAGTTCCAATTATCTATGGCGGAGGCCCCTTGCATTAGAATTAACGGGCTTTTCCATATCCCGGCTTTCGTAGAGATTTGGACAGACCAAGTCACAGCTTTATTATCCATCAGTTCGAAATATTGAAGTTGAACTTGAATATCGAATATTGAACTTGATGACTGCGCCTTTTATAATCTGAGATTTACAATGTGAGTAATTTGTACCTGGCTATAAGGTTATTAATAAACGCATGGGCTGGCACCAAGCGGCCGGTGTGGTGCGTAGTTCCAATTATCTATGGCGGAGGCCCCTTGCATTAGCATTAACGGGCTTTTCAATATCCCGGCTTTCGTAGAGATTTGGACAGACCAAGTCACAGCTTTATTATCCATCAGTTCTAAATATTGAAGTTGAACTTGAATATCGAATATTGAACTTGATGACTGCGCCTTTTTATAATCTGAGATTTACAATGTGAGTAATTTGTACCTGGCTATAAGGTTATTAATAAACGCATGGGCTGGCACCAAGGGGCCGGTGTGGTGCGTAGTTCCAATTATCTATGGCGGAGGCCCCTTGCATTAGAATTAACGGGCTTTTCAATATCCCGGCTTTCGTAGAGATTTGGACAGAACTAGTCACAGCTTTATTATCCATTAGTTCGAAATATTGAAGTTGAACTTGAATATTGAATTTTGAACTTGATGACTGCGCCCTTTTATAATCTGAGATTTACAATGTGAGTAATTTGTACATGGCTATTAGGTTATTAATAAACGCATGGGCTGGCACCAAGGGGCCGGTGTGGTGCGTAGTTCCAATTATCTATGGTGGAGGCCCCTTGCATTAGAATTAACGGGCTTTTCAATATCCCGGCTTTCGTAGAGATTTGGACAGACCAAGTCACAGTTTTATTATCCATCAGTTCGAAATATTGAAGTTGAACTTGAATATTGAATATTGAACTTGATGACTCCGCCTTTTTATAATCCGAGATTTACAATGTGAGTAATTTGTACCTGGCTATTAGGTTATTAATAAACGCATGGGCTGGCACCAAGGGGCCGGTGTGGTGCGTAGTTCCAATTATCTATGGCGGAGGCCCCTTGCATTAGAATTAACGGGGTTTTCAATATCCCGGCTTTCGTAGAGATTTGGACAGACCAAGTCACAGCTTTATTATCCATCAGTTCGAAATATTGAAGTTGAACTTGAATATTGAATATTGAACTTGATGACTGCGCCCTTTTATAATCTCAGATTTACAATGTGAGTAATTTGTACCTGGCTATAAGGTTATTAATAAACGCAGGGGCTGGCACCAAGGGGCCGGTGTGGTGCGTAGTTCCAATTATCTATGGCGGATGCCCCTTGCATTAGAATTAACGGGGTTTTCAATATCCCGGCTTTCGTAGAGATTTGGACAGACCAAGTCACAGCTTTATTATCCATCAGTTCGAAATATTGAAGTTGAACTTGAATATTGAATATTGAACTTGATGACTGCGCCTTTTTATAATCTGAGATTTACAATGTGAGTAATTTGTACCTGGCTATAAGGTTATTAATAAACGCATGGGCTGGCACCAAGGGGCCGGTGTGGTGCGTAGTTCCAATTATCTATGGCGGAGGCCCCTTGCATTAGAATTAACGGTCTTTTCAATATCCCGGCTTTCGTAGAGATTTGGACAGACCAAGTCACAGCTTTATTATCCATCAGTTCGAAATATTGAAGTTGAACTTGAATATCGAATATTGAACTTGATGACTGCGCCTTTTTATAATCTGAGATTTACAATGTGAGTAATGTGTACCTGGCTATTAGGTTATTAATAAACGCATGGGCTGGCACCAAGGGGCCGGTGTGGTGCGTAGTTCCAATTATCTATGGCGGAGGCCCCTTGCATTAGAATTAACGGGGTTTTCAATATCCCGGCTTTAGTAGAGATTTGGACAGACCAAGTCACAGTTTTATTATCCATCAGTTCGAAATATTGAAGTTGAACTTGAATATTGAATATTGAGCTCGATGACTGCGCCTTTTTATAATCTGAGATTTACAATGTGAGTAATTTGTACCTGGCTATAAGGTTATTAATAAACGCATGGGCTGGCACCAAGGGGCCGGTGTGGTGCGTAGTTCCAATTATCTATGGCGGAGGCCCCTTGCATTAGAATTAATGGGGTTTTCAATATCCCGGCTTTCGTAGAGATTTAGACAGACCAAGTCACAGTTTTATTATCCATCAGTTCGAAATATTGAAGTTGAACTTGAATATTGAATATTGAACTTGATGACTGCGCCTTTTCATAATCTGAGATTTACAATGTGAGTAATTTGTACCTGGCTATAAGGTTATTAATAAACGCATGGTCTGGCACCAAGGGGCCGGTGTGGTGCGTAATTCCAATTATCTATGGCGGAGGGCCCTTGCATTAGAATTAACGGGCTTTTCAATATCCCGGCTTTCGTAGAGATTTGGACAGACCAAGTCACAGCTTTATTATCCATCAGTTCGAAATATTGAAGTTGAACTTGAATATTGAATATTGAACTTGATGACTGCACCTTTTTATAATCTGAGATTTACAATGTGAGTAATTTGTACCTGGCTATAAGGTTAATAATAAACGCATGGGCTGGCACCAAGGGGCCGGTGTGGTTCGTAGTTCCAATTATCTATGGCGGAGGCCCCTTGCATTAGAATTAACGGGGTTTTCAATATACCGGCTTTCGTAGAGATTTGGACAGACCAAGTCACAGCTTTATTATCCATCAGTTCGAAATATTGAAGTTGAACTTGAATATTGAATATTGAACTTGATGACTGCGCCTTTTTATAATCTGAGATTTACAATGTGAGTAATTTGTACCTGGCTATAAGGTTATTAATAAACGCATGGGCTGGCACCAAGGGGCCGGTGTGGTGCGTAGTTCCAATTATCTATGGCGGAGGCCCCTTGCATTAGAATTAACGGGCTTTTCAATATCCCGGCTTTCGTAGAGATTTGGACAGACCAAGTCACAGCTTTATTATCCATCAGTTCGAAATATTGAAGTTGAACTTGAATATCGAATATTGAACTTGATGACTGCGCCTTTTTATAATCTGAGATTTACAATGTGAGTAATGTGTACCTGGCTATTAGGTTATTAATAAACGCCTGGGCTGGCACCAAGGGGCCGGTGTGGTGCGTAGTTCCAATTATCTATGGCGGAGGCCCCTTGCATTAGAATTAACGGGGTTTTCAATATACCGGCTTTCGTAGAGATTTGGACAGACCAAGTCACAGCTTTATTATCCATCAGTTCGAAATATTGAAGTTGAACTTGAATATTGAATATTGAACTTGATGACTGCGCCTTTTTATAATCTGAGATTTACAATGTGAGTAATTTGTACCTGGCTATAAGGTTATTAATAAACGCATGGGCTGGCACCAAGGGGCCGGTGTGGTGCGTAGTTCCAATTATCTATGGTGGAGGCCCCTTGCATTAGAATTAACGGGCTTTTCAATATCCCGGCTTTCGTAGAGATTTGGACAGACCAAGTCACAGTTTTATTATCCATCAGTTCGAAATATTGAAGTTGAACTTGAATATTGAATATTGAACTTGATGACTCCGCCTTTTTATAATCCGAGATTTACAATGTGAGTAATTTGTACCTGGCTATTAGGTTATTAATAAACGCATGGGCTGGCACCAAGGGGCCGGTGTGGTGCGTAGTTCCAATTATCTATGGCGGAGGCCCCTTGCATTAGAATTAACGGGGTTTTCAATATCCCGGCTTTCGTAGAGATTTGGACAGACCAAGTCACAGCTTTATTATCCATCAGTTCGAAATATTGAAGTTGAACTTGAATATTGAATATTGAACTTGATGACTGCGCCCTTTTATAATCTCAGATTTACAATGTGAGTAATTTGTACCTGGCTATAAGGTTATTAATAAACGCAGGGGCTGGCACCAAGGGGCCGGTGTGGTGCGTAGTTCCAATTATCTATGGCGGATGCCCCTTGCATTAGAATTAACGGGGTTTTCAATATCCCGGCTTTCGTAGAGATTTGGACAGACCAAGTCACAGCTTTATTATCCATCAGTTCGAAATATTGAAGTTGAACTTGAATATTGAATATTGAACTTGATGACTGCGCCTTTTTATAATCTGAGATTTACAATGTGAGTAATTTGTACCTGGCTATAAGGTTATTAATAAACGCATGGGCTGGCACCAAGGGGCCGGTGTGGTGCGTAGTTCCAATTATCTATGGCGGAGGCCCCTTGCATTAGAATTAACGGTCTTTTCAATATCCCGGCTTTCGTAGAGATTTGGACAGACCAAGTCACAGCTTTATTATCCATCAGTTCGAAATATTGAAGTTGAACTTGAATATCGAATATTGAACTTGATGACTGCGCCTTTTTATAATCTGAGATTTACAATGTGAGTAATGTGTACCTGGCTATTAGGTTATTAATAAACGCATGGGCTGGCACCAAGGGGCCGGTGTGGTGCGTAGTTCCAATTATCTATGGCGGAGGCCCCTTGCATTAGAATTAACGGGGTTTTCAATATCCCGGCTTTAGTAGAGATTTGGACAGACCAAGTCACAGTTTTATTATCCATCAGTTCGAAATATTGAAGTTGAACTTGAATATTGAATATTGAGCTCGATGACTGCGACTTTTTATAATCTGAGATTTACAATGTGAGTAATTTGTACCTGGCTATAAGGTTATTAATAAACGCATGGGCTGGCACCAAGGGGCCGGTGTGGTGCGTAGTTCCAATTATCTATGGCGGAGGCCCCTTGCATTAGAATTAATGGGGTTTTCAATATCCCGGCTTTCGTAGAGATTTAGACAGACCAAGTCACAGTTTTATTATCCATCAGTTCGAAATATTGAAGTTGAACTTGAATATTGAATATTGAACTTGATGACTGCGCCTTTTTATAATCTGAGATTTACAATGTGAGTAATTTGTACCTGGCTATAAGGTTATTAATAAACGCATGGTCTGGCACCAAGGGGCCGGTGTGGTGCGTAATTCCAATTATCTATGGCGGAGGGCCCTTGCATTAGAATTAACGGGCTTTTCAATATCCCGGCTTTCGTAGAGATTTGGACAGACCAAGTCACAGCTTTATTATCCATCAGTTCGAAATATTGAAGTTGAACTTGAATATTGAATATTGAACTTGATGACTGCACCTTTTTATAATCTGAGATTTACAATGTGAGTAATTTGTACCTGGCTATAAGGTTAATAATAAACGCATGGGCTGGCACCAAGGGGCCGGTGTGGTTCGTAGTTCCAATTATCTATGGCGGAGGCCCCTTGCATTAGAATTAACGGGGTTTTCAATATACCGGCTTTCGTAGAGATTTGGACAGACCAAGTCACAGCTTTATTATCCATCAGTTCGAAATATTGAAGTTGAACTTGAATATTGAATATTGAACTTGATGACTGCGCCTTTTTATAATCTGAGATTTACAATGTGAGTAATTTGTACCTGGCTATAAGGTTATTAATAAACGCATGGGCTGGCACCAAGGGGCCGGTGTGGTGCGTAGTTCCAATTATCTATGGCGGAGGCCCCTTGCATTAGAATTAACGGGCTTTTCAATATCCCGGCTTTCGTAGAGATTTGGACAGACCAAGTCACAGCTTTATTATCCATCAGTTCGAAATATTGAAGTTGAACTTGAATATCGAATATTGAACTTGATGACTGCGCCTTTTTATAATCTGAGATTTACAATGTGAGTAATGTGTACCTGGCTATTAGGTTATTAATAAACGCCTGGGCTGGCACCAAGGGGCCGGTGTGGTGCGTAGTTCCAATTATCTATGGCGGAGGCCCCTTGCATTAGAATTAACGGGGTTTTCAATATACCGGCTTTCGTAGAGATTTGGACAGACCAAGTCACAGCTTTATTATCCATCAGTTCGAAATATTGAAGTTGAACTTGAATATTGAATATTGAACTTGATGACTGCGCCTTTTTATAATCTGAGATTTACAATGTGAGTAATTTGTACCTGGCTATAAGGTTATTAATAAACGCATGGGCTGGCACCAAGGGGCCGGTGTGGTGCGTAGTTCCAATTATCTATGGCGGAGGCCCCTTGCATTAGAATTAACGGGCTTTTCAATATCCCGGCTTTCGTAGAGATTTGGACAGACCAAGTCACAGCTTTATTATCCATCAGTTCGAAATATTGAAGTTGAACTTTAATATCGAATATTGAACTTGATGACTGCGCCTTTTTATAATCTGAGATTTACAATGTGAGTAATGTGTACCTGGCTATTAGGTTATTAATAAACGCCTGGGCTGGCACCAAGGGGCCGGTGTGGTGCGTAGTTCCAATTATCTATGGCGGAGGCCCCTTGCATTAGAATTAACGGGGTTTTCAATATCCCGGCTTTCGTAGAGATTTGGACAGACCAAGTCACAGCTTTATTATCCATCAGTTCGAAATATTGAAGTTGAACTTGAATATTGAATATTGAACTTGATGACTGCGCCTTTTTATAATCTGAGATTTACAATGTGAGTAATTTGTACCTGGCTATAAGGTTATTAATAAACGCATGGGCTGGCACCAAGGGGCCGGTGTGGTGCGTAGTTCCAATTATCTATGGCGGAGGCCCCTTGCATTAGAATTAACGGTCTTTTCAATATCCCGGCTTTCGTAGAGATTTGGACAGACCAAGTCACAGCTTTATTATCCATCAGTTCGAAATATTGAAGTTGAACTTGAATATCGAATATTGAACTTGATGACTGCGCCTTTTTATAATCTGAGATTTACAATGTGAGTAATGTGTACCTGGCTATTAGGTTATTAATAAACGCATGGGCTGGCACCAAGGGGCCGGTGTGGTGCGTAGTTCCAATTATCTATGGCGGAGGCCCCTTGCATTAGAATTAACGGGGTTTTCAATATCCCGGCTTTAGTAGAGATTTGGACAGACCAAGTCACAGTTTTATTATCCATCAGTTCGAAATATTGAAGTTGAACTTGAATATTGAATATTGAGCTCGATGACTGCGCCTTTTTATAATCTGAGATTTACAATGTGAGTAATTTGTACCTGGCTATAAGGTTATTAATAAACGCATGGGCTGGCACCAAGGGGCCGGTGTGGTGCGTAGTTCCAATTATCTATGGCGGAGGCCCCTTGCATTAGAATTAATGGGGTTTTCAATATCCCGGCTTTCGTAGAGATTTAGACAGACCAAGTCACAGTTTTATTATCCATCAGTTCGAAATATTGAAGTTGAACTTGAATATTGAATATTGAACTTGATGACTGCGCCTTTTTATAATCTGAGATTTACAATGTGAGTAATTTGTACCTGGCTATAAGGTTATTAATAAACGCATGGTCTGGCACCAAGGGGCCGGTGTGGTGCGTAATTCCAATTATCTATGGCGGAGGGCCCTTGCATTAGAATTAACGGGCTTTTCAATATCCCGGCTTTCGTAGAGATTTGGACAGACCAAGTCACAGCTTTATTATCCATCAGTTCGAAATATTGAAGTTGAACTTGAATATTGAATATTGAACTTGATGACTGCACCTTTTTATAATCTGAGATTTACAATGTGAGTAATTTGTACCTGGCTATAAGGTTAATAATAAACGCATGGGCTGGCACCAAGGGGCCGGTGTGGTTCGTAGTTCCAATTATCTATGGCGGAGGCCCCTTGCATTAGAATTAACGGGGTTTTCAATATACCGGCTTTCGTAGAGATTTGGACAGACCAAGTCACAGCTTTATTATCCATCAGTTCGAAATATTGAAGTTGAACTTGAATATTGAATATTGAACTTGATGACTGCGCCTTTTTATAATCTGAGATTTACAATGTGAGTAATTTGTACCTGGCTATAAGGTTATTAATAAACGCATGGGCTGGCACCAAGGGGCCGGTGTGGTGCGTAGTTCCAATTATCTATGGCGGAGGCCCCTTGCATTAGAATTAACGGGCTTTTCAATATCCCGGCTTTCGTAGAGATTTGGACAGACCAAGTCACAGCTTTATTATCCATCAGTTCGAAATATTGAAGTTGAACTTGAATATCGAATATTGAACTTGATGACTGCGCCTTTTTATAATCTGAGATTTACAATGTGAGTAATGTGTACCTGGCTATTAGGTTATTAATAAACGCCTGGGCTGGCACCAAGGGGCCGGTGTGGTGCGTAGTTCCAATTATCTATGGCGGAGGCCCCTTGCATTAGAATTAACGGGGTTTTCAATATACCGGCTTTCGTAGAGATTTGGACAGACCAAGTCACAGCTTTATTATCCATCAGTTCGAAATATTGAAGTTGAACTTGAATATTGAATATTGAACTTGATGACTGCGCCTTTTTATAATCTGAGATTTACAATGTGAGTAATTTGTACCTGGCTATAAGGTTATTAATAAACGCATGGGCTGGCACCAAGGGGCCGGTGTGGTGCGTAGTTCCAATTATCTATGGCGGAGGCCCCTTGCATTAGAATTAACGGGCTTTTCAATATCCCGGCTTTCGTAGAGATTTGGACAGACCAAGTCACAGCTTTATTATCCATCAGTTCGAAATATTGAAGTTGAACTTGAATATCGAATATTGAACTTGATGACTGCGCCTTTTTATAATCTGAGATTTACAATGTGAGTAATGTGTACCTGGCTATTAGGTTATTAATAAACGCCTGGGCTGGCACCAAGGGGCCGGTGTGGTGCGTAGTTCCAATTATCTATGGCGGAGGCCCCTTGCATTAGAATTAACGGGCTTTTATATATCCCGGCTTTCGTAGAGATTTGGGCAGACCAAGTCACAGTTTTATTATCCATCAGTTCGAAATATTGAAGTTGAACTTTAATATCGAATATTGAACTTGATGACTGCGCCTTTTTATAATCTGAGATTTACAATGTGAGTAATGTGTACCTGGCTATTAGGTTATTAATAAACGCCTGGGCTGGCACCAAGGGGCCGGTGTGGTGCGTAGTTCCAATTATCTATGGCGGAGGCCCCTTGCATTAGAATTAACGGGCTTTTCAATATCCCGGCTTTCGTAGAGATTTGGACAGACCAAGTCACAGCTTTATTATCCATCAGTTCGAAATATTGAAGTTGAACTTTAATATCGAATATTGAACTTGATGACTGCGCCTTTTTATAATCTGAGATTTACAATGTGAGTAATGTGTACCTGGCTATTAGGTTATTAATAAACGCCTGGGCTGGCACCAAGGGGCCGGTGTGGTGCGTAGTTCCAATTATCTATGGCGGAGGCCCCTTGCATTAGAATTAACGGGCTTTTCAATATCCCGGCTTTCGTAGAGATTTGGGCAGACCAAGTCACAGTTTTATTATCCATCAGTTCGAAATATTGAAGTTGAACTTGAATATCGAATATTGAACTTGATGACTGCGCCTTTTTATAATCTGAGATTTACAATGTGAGTAATGTGTACCTGGCTATTAGGTTATTAATAAACGCATGGGCTGGCACCAAGGGGCCGGTGTGGTGCGTAGTTCCAATTATCTATGGCGGAGGCCCCTTGCATTAGAATTAACGGGCTTTTCAATATCCCGGCTTTCGTAGAGATTTGGACAGAACTAGTCACAGCTTTATTATCCATTAGTTCGAAATATTGAAGTTGAACTTGAATATTGAATATTGAACTTGATGACTGCGCCCTTTTATAATCTGAGATTTACAATGTGAGTAATTTGTACATGGCTATTAGGTTATTAATAAACGCATGGGCTGGCACCAAGGGGCCGGTGTGGTGCGTAGTTCCAATTATCTATGGTGGAGGCCCCTTGCATTAGAATTAACGGGCTTTTCAATATCCCGGCTTTCGTAGAGATTTGGACAGACCAAGTCACAGTTTTATTATCCATCAGTTCGAAATATTGAAGTTGAACTTGAATATTGAATATTGAACTTGATGACTCCGCCTTTTTATAATCCGAGATTTACAATGTGAGTAATTTGTACCTGGCTATTAGGTTATTAATAAACGCATGGGCTGGCACCAAGGGGCCGGTGTGGTGCGTAGTTCCAATTATCTATGGCGGAGGCCCCTTGCATTAGAATTAACGGGGTTTTCAATATCCCGGCTTTCGTAGAGATTTGGACAGACCAAGTCACAGCTTTATTATCCATCAGTTCGAAATATTGAAGTTGAACTTGAATATGGAATATTGAACTTGATGACTGCGCCCTTTTATATTCTCAGATTTACAATGTGAGTAATTTGTACCTGGCTATAAGGTTATTAATAAACGCAGGGGCTGGCACCAAGGGGCCGGTGTGGTGCGTAGTTCCAATTATCTATGGCGGATGCCCCTTGCATTAGAATTAACGGGGTTTTCAATATCCCGGCTTTCGTAGAGATTTGGACAGACCAAGTCACAGCTTTATTATCCATCAGTTCGAAATATTGAAGTTGAACTTGAATATTGAATATTGAACTTGATGACTGCGCCTTTTTATAATCTGAGATTTACAATGTGAGTAATTTGTACCTGGCTATAAGGTTATTAATAAACGCATGGGCTGGCACCAAGGGGCCGGTGTGGTGCGTAGTTCCAATTATCTATGGCGGAGGCCCCTTGCATTAGAATTAACGGTCTTTTCAATATCCCGGCTTTCGTAGAGATTTGGACAGACCAAGTCACAGCTTTATTATCCATCAGTTCGAAATATTGAAGTTGAACTTGAATATTGAATATTGAACTTGATGACTGCGCCCTTTTATAATCTGAGATATACAATGTGAGTAATTTGTACCTGGCTATAAGGTTATTAATAAACGCATGGGCTGGCACCAAGGG
This sequence comes from Haemaphysalis longicornis, assembly GCF_048455015.1. Classification (NCBI taxonomy): domain Eukaryota; kingdom Metazoa; phylum Arthropoda; class Arachnida; order Ixodida; family Ixodidae; genus Haemaphysalis; species Haemaphysalis longicornis. Next base: position 200,504,273 of record NW_027526407.1, on the reverse strand, counting down.
GCCGGTGTGGTGCGTAGTTCCAATTATCTATGGCGGAGGCCCCTTGCGTTAGAATTAATGGGCTTTTCAATATCCCGGCTTTCGTAGAGATTTGGACAGACCAAGTCACAGTTTTATTATCCATCAGTTCGAAATATTGAAGTTGAACTTGAATATTGAATATTGAACTTGATGACTGCGCCCTTTTATAATCTGAGATATACAATGTGAGTAATTTGTACCTGGCTATAAGGTTATTAATAAACGCATGGGCTGGCACCAAGGGGCCGGTGTGGTGCGTAGTTCCAATTATCTATGGCGGAGGCCCCTTGCGTTAGAATTAATGGGCTTTTCAATATCCCGGCTTTCGTAGAGATTTGGACAGACCAAGTCACAGTTTTATTATCCATCAGTTCGAAATATTGAAGTTGAACTTGAATATTGAATATTGAACATGATGACTGCGCCCTTTTATAATCTGAGATTTACAATGTGAGTAATTTGTACCTGGCTATAAGGTTATTAATAAACGCATGGGCTGGCACCAAGGGGCCGGTGTGGTGCGTAGTTCCAATTATCTATGGCGGAGGCCCCTTGCATTAGAATTAACGGGCTTTTCCATATCCCGGCTTTCGTAGAGATTTGGACAGACCAAGTCACAGTTTTATTATCCATCAGTTCGAATTATTGAAGTTGAACTTGAATATTGAATATTGAACTTGATGACTGCGCCTTTTTATAATCTGAGATTTACAATGTGAGTAATTTGTACCTGGCTATTAGGTTATTATTAAACGCATGGGCTGGCACCAAGGGGCCGGTGTGGTGCGTAGTTCCAATTATCTATGGCGGAGGCCCCTTGCATTAGAATTAACGGGCTTTTCAATATCCCGGCTTTCGTAGGGATTTGGACAGACCAAGTCACAGTTTTATTATCCATCAGTTCGAAATATTGAAGTTGAACTTGAATATTGAATATTGAACTTGATGACTGCGCCTTTTTATAATCTGAGATTTACAATGTGAGTAATTTGTACCTGGCTATAAGGTTATTAATAAACGCATTGGCTGGCACCAAGGGGCCGGTGTGGTGCGTAGTTCCAATTATTAATGGCGGAGGCCCCTTGCTTTAGAATTAACGGGGTTTTCAATATCCCGGCTTTCGTAGAGATTTGGACAGTCCAAGTCACAGCTTTATTATCCATCAGTTCGAAATATTGAAGTTGAACTTGAATATTGAATATTGAACTTGATGACTGCGCCTTTTTATAATCTGAGATTTACAATGTGAGTAATTTGTACCTGGCTATAAGGTTATTAATAAACGCATGGGCTGGCACCAAGGGACCGGTGTGGTGCGTAGTTCCAATTATCTATTGCGGAGGCCCCTTGCAATAGAATTAACGGGGTTTTCAATATCCCGGCTTTCGTAGAGATTTGGACAGACCAAGTCACAGCTTTATTATCCATCAGTTCGAAATATTGAAGTTGAACTTGAATATTGAATATTGAACTTGATGACTGCGCCTTTTTATAATCTGAGATTTACAATGTGAGTAATTTGTACCTGGCTATAAGGTTATTAATAAACGCATGGTCTGGCACCAAGGGGCCGGTGTGGTGCGTAATTCCAATTATCTATGGCGGAGGGCCCTTGCATTAGAATTAACGGGCTTTTCAATATCCCGGCTTTCGTAGAGATTTGGACAGACCAAGTCACAGCTTTATTATCCATCAGTTCGAAATATTGAAGTTGAACTTGAATATTGAATATTGAACTTGATGACTGCACCTTTTTATAATCTGAGATTTACAATGTGAGTAATTTGTACCTGGCTATAAGGTTAATAATAAACGCATGGGCTGGCACCAAGGGGCCGGTGTGGTTCGTAGTTCCAATTATCTATGGCGGAGGCCCCTTGCATTAGAATTAACGGGGTTTTCAATATACCGGCTTTCGTAGAGATTTGGACAGACCAAGTCACAGCTTTATTATCCATCAGTTCGAAATATTGAAGTTGAACTTGAATATTGAATATTGAACTTGATGACTGCGCCTTTTTATAATCTGAGATTTACAATGTGAGTAATTTGTACCTGGCTATAAGGTTATTAATAAACGCATGGGCTGGCACCAAGGGGCCGGTGTGGTGCGTAGTTCCAATTATCTATGGCGGAGGCCCCTTGCATTAGAATTAACGGGCTTTTCAATATCCCGGCTTTCGTAGAGATTTGGACAGACCAAGTCACAGCTTTATTATCCATCAGTTCGAAATATTGAAGTTGAACTTGAATATCGAATATTGAACTTGATGACTGCGCCTTTTTATAATCTGAGATTTACAATGTGAGTAATGTGTACCTGGCTATTAGGTTATTAATAAACGCATGGGCTGGCACCAAGGGGCCGGTGTGGTGCGTAGTTCCAATTATCTATGGCGGAGGCCCCTTGCATTAGAATTAACGGGCTTTTCAATATCCCGGCTTTCGTAGAGATTTGGGCAGACCAAGTCACAGTTTTATTATCCATCAGTTCGAAATATTGAAGTTGAACTTGAATATCGAATATTGAACTTGATGACTGCGCCTTTTATAATCTGAGATTTACAATGTGAGTAATTTGTACCTGGCTATAAGGTTATTAATAAACGCATGGGCTGGCACCAAGGGGCCGGTGTGGTGCGTAGTTCCAATTATCTATGGCGGAGGCCCCTTGCATTAGAATTAACGGGCTTTTCCATATCCCGGCTTTCGTAGAGATTTGGACAGACCAAGTCACAGCTTTATTATCCATCAGTTCGAAATATTGAAGTTGAACTTGAATATCGAATATTGAACTTGATGACTGCGCCTTTTATAATCTGAGATTTACAATGTGAGTAATTTGTACCTGGCTATAAGGTTATTAATAAACGCATAGGCTGGCACCAAGCGGCCGGTGTGGTGCGTAGTTCCAATTATCTATGGCGGAGGCCCCTTGCATTAGCATTAACGGGCTTTTCAATATCCCGGCTTTCGTAGAGATTTGGACAGACCAAGTCACAGCTTTATTATCCATCAGTTCGAAATATTGAAGTTGAACTTGAATATCGAATATTGAACTTGATGACTGCGCCTTTTTATAATCTGAGATTTACAATGTGAGTAATTTGTACCTGGCTATAAGGTTATTAATAAACGCATGGGCTGGCACCAAGGGGCCGGTGTGGTGCGTAGTTCCAATTATCTATGGCGGAGGCCCCTTGCATTAGAATTAACGGGCTTTTCAATATCCCGGCTTTCGTAGAGATTTGGACAGAACTAGTCACAGCTTTATTATCCATTAGTTCGAAATATTGAAGTTGAACTTGAATATTGAATATTGAACTTGATGACTGCGCCCTTTTATAATCTGAGATTTACAATGTGAGTAATTTGTACCTGGCTATTAGGTTATTAATAAACGCATGGGCTGGCACCAAGGGGCCGGTGTGGTGCGTAGTTCCAATTATCTATGGCGGAGGCCCCTTGCATTAGAATTAACGGGCTTTTCAATATCCCGGCTTTCGTAGAGATTTGGACAGACCAAGTCACAGTTTTATTATCCATCAGTTCGAAATATTGAAGTTGAACTTGAATATGGAATATTGAACTTGATGACTCCGCCTTTTTATAATCCGAGATTTACAATGTGAGTAATTTGTACCTGGCTATTAGGTTACTAATAAACGCATGGGCTGGCACCAAGGGGCCGGTGTGGTGCATAGTTCCAATTATCTATGGCGGAGGCCCCTTGCATTAGAATTAACGGGGTTTTCAATATCCCGGCTTTCGTAGAGATTTGGACAGACCAAGTCACAGCTTTATTATCCATCAGTTCGAAATATTGAAGTTGAACTTGAATATTGAATATTGAACTTGATGACTGCGCCCTTTTATAATCTCAGATTTACAATGTGAGTAATTTGTACCTGGCTATAAGGTTATTAATAAACGCATGGGCTGGCACCAAGGGGCCAGTTTGGTGCGTAGTTCCAATTATCTATGGTGGAGGCCCCTTGCATTAGAATTAACGGGCTTTTCAATATCCCGGCTTTCGTAGAGATTTGGACAGACCAAGTCACAGTTTTATTATCCATCAGTTCGAAATATTGAAGTTGAACTTGAATATTGAATATTGAACTTGATGACTGCGACTTTTTATAATCTGAGATTTACAATGTGAGTAATTTGTACCTGGCTATAAGGTTATTAATAAACGCATGGGCTGGCACCAAGGGGCCGGTGTGGTGCGTAGTTCCAATTATCTATGGCGGAGGCCCCTTGCATTAGAATTAACGGGCTTTTCAATATCCCGGGTTTCGTAGAGATTTGGACAGACCAAGTCACAGCTTTATTATCCATCAGTTCGAAATATTGAAGTTGAACTTGAATATCGAATATTGAACTTGATGACTGCGCCTTTTTATAATCTGAGATTTACAATGTGTGTAATGTGTACCTGGCTATTAGGTTATTAATAAACGCATGGGCTGGCACCAAGGGGCCGGTGTGGTGCGTAGTTCCAATTATCTATGGCGGAGGCCCCTTGCATTAGAATTAACGGGCTTTTCAATATCCCGGCTTTCGTAGAGATTTGGACAGACCAAGTCACAGCTTTATTATCCATCAGTTCGAAATATTGAAGTTGAACTTGAATATTGAATTTTGAACTTGATGACTGCGCCTTTTTATAATCTGAGATTTACAATGTGAGTAATTTGTACCTGGCTATAAGGTTATTAATAAACGCATGGGCTGGCACCAAGGGGCCGGTGTGGTGCGTAGTTCCAATTATCTATGGCGGAGGCCCCTTGCAATAGAATTAACGGGGTTTTCAATATCCCGGCTTTCGTAGAGATTTGGACAGACCAAGTCACAGCTTTATTATCCATCAGTTCGACATATTGAAGTTGAACTTGAATATCGAATATTGAACTTGATGACTGCTCCTTTTATAATCTGAGATTTACAATGTGAGTAATTTGTACCTGGCTATAAGGATATTAATAAACGCATGGGCTGGCACCAAGCGGCCGGTGTGGTGCGTAGTTCCAATTATCTATGGCGGAGGCCCCTTGCATTAGAATTAACGGGCTTTTCAATATCCCGGCTTTCGTAGAGATTTGGACAGACCAAGTCACAGCTTTATTATCCATCAGTTCGAAATATTGAAGTTGAACTTGAATATCGAATATTGAACTTGATGACTGCGCCTTTTTATAATCTGAGATTTACAATGTGAGTAATTTGTACCTGGCTATAAGGTTATTAATAAACGCATGGGCTGGCACCAAGGGGCCGGTGTGGTGCGTAGTTCCAATTATCTATGGCGGAGGCCCCTTGCATTAGAATTAACGGGCTTTTCAATATCCCGGCTTTCGTAGAGATTTGGACAGAACTAGTCACAGCTTTATTATCCATTAGTTCGAAATATTGAAGTTGAACTTGAATATTGAATGAGATTTACAATGTGAGTAATTTGTACCTGGCTATTAGGTTATTAATAAACGCATGGGCTTGCACCAAGGGGCCGGTGTGGTGCGTAGTTCCAATTATCTATGGTTGAGGCCCCGTGCATTAGAATTAACGGGCTTTTCAATATCCCGGCTTTCGTAGAGATTTGGACAGACCAAGTCACAGTTTTATTATCCATCAGTTCGAAATATTGAAGTTGAACTTGAATATTGAATATTGAACTTGATGACTCCGCCTTTTTATAATCCGAGATTTACAATGTGAGTAATTTGTACCTGTCTATTAGGTTATTAATAAACGCATGGGCTGGCACCAAGGGGCCGGTGTGGTGCGTAGTTCCAATTATCTATGGCGGAGGCCCCTTGCATTAGAATTAACGGGGTTTTCAATATCCCGGCTTTCGTAGAGATTTGGACAGACCAAGTCACAGCTTTATTATCCATCAGTTCGAAATATTGAAGTTGAACTTGAATATTGAATATTGAACTTGATGACTGCGCCCTTTTATAATCTCAGATTTACAATGTGAGTAATTTGTACCTGGCTATAAGGTTATTAATAAACGCAGGGGCTGGCACCAAGGGGCCGGTGTGGTGCGTAGTTCCAATTATCTATGGCGGATGCCCCTTGCATTAGAATTAACGGGGTTTTCAATATCCCGGCTTTCGTAGAGATTTGGACAGACCAAGTCACAGCTTTATTATCCATCAGTTCGAAATATTGAAGTTGAACTTGAATATTGAATATTGAACTTGATGACTGCGCCTTTTTATAATCTGAGATTTACAATGTGAGTAATTTGTACCTGGCTATAATGTTATTAATAAACGCATGGGCTGGCACCAAGGGGCCGGTGTGGTGCGTAGTTCCAATTATCTATGGCGGAGGCCCCTTGCATTAGAATTAACGGTCTTTTCAATATCCCGGCTTTCGTAGAGATTTGGACAGACCAAGTCACAGCTTTATTATCCATCAGTTCGAAATATTGAAGTTGAACTTGAATATCGAATATTGAACTTGATGACTGCGCCTTTTTATAATCTGAGATTTACAATGTGAGTAATGTGTACCTGGCTATTAGGTTATTATAAACGCATGGGCTGGCACCAAGGGGCCGGTGTGGTGCGTAGTTTCAATTATCTATGGCGGAGGCCCCTTGCATTAGAATTAACGGGGTTTTCAATATCCCGGCTTTAGTAGAGATTTGGACAGACCAAGTCACAGTTTTATTATCCATCAGTTCGAAATATTGAAGTTGAACTTGAATATTGAATATTGAGCTCGATGACTGCGCCTTTTTATAATCTGAGATTTACAATGTGAGTAATTTGTACCTGGCTATAAGGTTATTAATAAACGCATGGGCTGGCACCAAGGGGCCGGTGTGGTGCGTAGTTCCAATTATCTATGGCGGAGGCCCCTTGCATTAGAATTAATGGGGTTTTCAATATCCCGGCTTTCGTAGAGATTTAGACAGACCAAGTCACAGTTTTATTATCCATCAGTTCGAAATATTGAAGTTGAACTTGAATATTGAATATTGAACTTGATGACTGCGCCCTTTTATAATCTGAGATATACAATGTGAGTAATTTGTACCTGGCTATAAGGTTATTAATAAACGCATGGGCTGGCACCAAGGGGCCGGTGTGGTGCGTAGTTCCAATTATCTATGGCGGAGGCCCCTTGCGTTAGAATTAATGGGCTTTTCAATATCCCGGCTTTCGTAGAGATTTGGACAGACCAAGTCACAGTTTTATTATCCATCAGTTCGAAATATTGAAGTTGAACTTGAATATTGAATATTGAACATGATGACTGCGCCCTTTTATAATCTGAGATTTACAATGTGAGTAATTTGTACCTGGCTATAAAGTTATTAATAAACGCATGGGCTGGCACCAAGGGGCCGGTGTGGTGCGTAGTTCCAATTATCTATGGCGGAGGCCCCTTGCATTAGAATTAACGGGCTTTTCCATATCCCGGCTTTCGTAGAGATTTGGACAGACCAAGTCACAGTTTTATTATCCATCAGTTCGAAATATTGAAGTTGAACTTGAATATTGAATATTGAACTTGATGACTGCGCCTTTTTATAATCTGAGATTTACAATGTGAGTAATTTGTACCTGGCTATTAGGTTATTATTAAACGCATGGGCTGGCACCAAGGGGCCGGTGTGGTGCGTAGTTCCAATTATCTATGGCGGAGGCCCCTTGCATTAGAATTAACGGGCTTTTCAATATCCCGGCTTTCGTAGGGATTTGGACAGACCAAGTCACAGTTTTATTATCCATCAGTTCGAAATATTGAAGTTGAACTTGAATATTGAATATTGAACTTGATGACTGCGCCTTTTTATAATCTGAGATTTACAATGTGAGTAATTTGTACCTGGCTATAAGGTTATTAATAAACGCATTGGCTGGCACCAAGGGGCCGGTGTGGTGCGTAGTTCCAATTATTAATGGCGGAGGCCCCTTGCATTAGAATTAACGGGGTTTTCAATATCCCGGCTTTCGTAGAGATTTGGACAGTCCAAGTCACAGCTTTATTATCCCTCAGTTCGAAATATTGAAGTTGAACTTGAATATTGAATATTGAACTTGATGACTGCGCCTTTTTATAATCTGAGATTTACAATGTGAGTAATTTCTACCTGGCTATAAGGTTATTAATAAACGCATGGGCTGGCACCAAGGGGCCGGTGTGGTGCGTAGTTCCAATTATCTATGGCGGAGGCCCCTTGCATTAGAATTAACGGGGTTTTCAATATCCCGGCTTTCGTAGAGATTTGGACAGACCAAGTCACAGTTTAATTATCCATCAGTTTGAAATATTGAAGTTGAACTTGAATATTGAATATTGAACTTGATGACTGCGGCCTTTTATAATCTGAGATTTACAATGTGAGTAATTTGTACCTGGCTATAAGGTTATTAATAAACGCATGGGCTGGCACCAAGGGGCCGGTGTGGTGCGTAGTTCCAATTATCTATGGCGGAGGCCCCTTGCATTAGAATTAACGGGGTTTTCAATATCCCGGCTTTCGTAGAGATTTGGACGGACCATGTCACAGTTTTATTATCCATCAGTTCGAAATATTGAAGTTGAACTTGAATATTGAATATTGAACTTGATAACTGCGTCTTTTTATAATCTGAGATTTACAATGTGAGTAATTTGTACCTGGCTATAAGGTTATTAATAAACGCATGGGCTGGCACCAAGGGGCCGGTGTGGTGCGTAGTTCCAATTATCTATGGCGGAGGCCCCTTGCATTAGAATTAACGGGCTTTTCAATATCCCGGCTTTCGTAGAGATTTGGACCGACCAAGTCACAGTTTTATTATCCATCAGTTCGAAATATTGAAGTTGAACTTGAATATTGAATATTGAACTTGATGACTGCGCCTTTTTATAATCTGAGATTTACAATGTGAGTAATTTGTACCTGGCTATAAGGTTATTAATAAACGCATGGGCTGGCACCAAGGGGCTGGTGTGGTGCGTAGTTCCAATTATCTATGGCGGAGGCCCCTTGGATTAGAATTCACGGGGTTTTCAATATGCCGGCTTTCGTAGAGATTTGGAAAGACCAAGTCACAGCTTTATTATCCATCAGTTCGAAATATTGAAGTTGAACTTGAATATTGAATATTGAAATTGATGACTGCGCCCTTTTATAATCTGAGATTTACAATGTGAGTAATTTGTACCTGGCTATTTGGTTATTAATAAACGCATGGGCTGGCACCAAGGGGCCGGTGTGGTGCGTAGTTCCAATTATCTATGGCGGAGGCCCCTTGCATTAGAATTAACGGGGTTTTCAATATCCCGGCTTTCGTAGAGATTTGGACAGACCAAGTCACAGTTTTATTATCCATCAGTTCGAAATATTGAAGTTGAACTTGAATATCGAATATTGAACTTGATGACTGCGCCTTTTTATAATCTGAGATTTACAATGTGAGTAATATGTACCTGGCTATAAGGTTATTAATAAACGCATGGGCTGGCACCAAGCGGCCGGTGTGGTGCGTAGTTCCAATTATTTATGGCGGAGGCCCCTTGCATTAGAATTAACGGGGTTTTCAATATCCCGGCTTTCGTAGAGATTTGGACAGACCAAGTCACAGTTTTATTATCCCTCAGTTCGAAATATTGAAGTTGAACTTGAATATTGAATATTGAACTTGATGACTGCGCCCTTTTATAATCTGAGATTTACAATGTGAGTAATTTGTACCTGGCTATTAGGTTATTAATAAACGCATGGGCTGGCACCAAGGGGCCGGTGTGGTGCGTAGTTCCAATTATCTATGGCGGAGGCCGCTTGCATTAGAATTTACGGGCTTTTCAATATCCCGGCTTTCGTAGAGATTTGGACAGACCAAGTCAGTTTTATTATCCATCAGTTCGAAATATTGAAGTTGAACTTGAATATCGAATATTGAACTTGATGACTGCGCCTTTTTATAATCTGAGATTTACAATGTGAGTAATTTGTACCTGGCTATAAGGTTATTAATAAACGCATGGGCTGGCACCAAGCGGCCGGTGTGGTGCGTAGTTCCAATTATCTATGGCGGAGGCCCCTTGCATTAGAATTAACGGGCTTTTCAATATCCCGGCTTTCGTAGAGATTTGGACAGACCAAGTCAGTTTTATTATCCATCAGTTCGAAATATTGAAGTTGAACTTGAATATCGAATATTGAACTTGATGACTGCGCCTTTTTATAACCTGAGATTTACAATGTGAGTAATTTGTACCTGGCTATTAGGTTATTAATAAACGCAAGGGCTGGCACCAAGCGGCCGGTGTGGTGCGTAGTTCCAATTATCTATGGCGGAGGCCCCTTGCATTAGAATTTACGGGCTTTTCAATATCCCGGCTTTCGTAGAGATTTGGACAGACCAAGTCAGTTTTATTATCCATCAGTTCGAAATATTGAAGTTGAACTTGAATATCGAATATTGAACTTGATGACTGCGCCTTTTTATAATCTGAGATTTACAATGTGAGTAATTTGTACCTGGCTATTAGGTTATTAATAAACGCATGGGCTGGCACCAAGCGGCCGGTGTGGTGCGTAGTTCCAATTATCTATGGCGGAGGCCCCTTGCATTAGAATAACGGGCTTTTCAATATCCCGGCTTTCGTATAGATTTGGACAGACCAAGTCACAGCTTTATTATCCATCAGTTCGAAATATTGAAGTTGAACTTGAATATCGAATATTGAACTTGATGACTGCGCCTTTTATAATCTGAGATTTACAATGTGAGTAATTTGTACCTGGCTATAAGGATATTAATAAACGCATGGGCTGGCACCAAGGGGCCGGTGTGGTGCGTAGTTCCAATTATCTATGGCGGAGGCCCCTTGCATTAGAATTAACGGGCTTTTCAATATCCCGGCTTTCGTAGAGATTTGGACAGAACTAGTCACAGCTTTATTATCCATTAGTTCGAAATATTGAAGTTGAACTTGAATATTGAATATTGAACTTGATGACTGCGCCCTTTTATAATCTGAGATTTACAATGTGAGTAATTTGTACCTGGCTATTAGGTTATTAATAAACGCATGGGCTGGCACCAAGGGGCCGGTGTGGTGCGTAGTTCCAATTATCTATGGCGGAGGCCCCTTGCATTAGAATTAACGGGCTTTTCAATATCCCGGCTTTCGTAGAGATTTGGACAGACCAAGTCACAGTTTTATTATCCATCAGTTCGAAATATTGAAGTTGAACTTGAATATTGAATATTGAACTTGATGACTCCGCCTTTTTATAATCCGAGATTTACAATGTGAGTAATTTGTACCTGGCTATTAGGTTATTATAAACGCATGGGCTGGCACCAAGGGGCCGGTGTGGTGCGTAGTTCCAATTATCTATGGCGGAGGCCCCTTGCATTAGAATTAACGGGGTTTTCAATATCCCGGCTTTCGTAGAGATTTGGACAGACCAAGTCACAGCTTTATTATCCATCAGTTCGAAATATTGAAGTTGAACTTGAATATTGAATATTGAACTTGATGACTGCGCCCTTTTATAAACTCAGATTTACAATGTGAGTAATTTGTACCTGGCTATAAGGTTATTAATAAACGCATGGGCTGGCACCAAGGGGCCGGTGTGGTGCGTAGTTCCAATTATCTATGGCGGATGCCCCTTGCATTAGAATTAACGGGGTTTTCAATATCCCGGCTTTCGTAGAGATTTGGACAGACCAAGTCACAGCTTTATTATCCATCAGTTCGAAATATTGAAGTTGAACTTGAATATTGAATATTGAACTTGATGACTGCGCCTTTTTATAATCTGAGATTTACAATGTGAGTAATTTATACCTTGCTATAAGGTTATTAATAAACGCATGTGCTGGCACCAAGGGGCCGGTGTGGTGCGTAGTTCCAATTATCTATGGCGGAGGCCCCTTGCATTAGAATTAACGGGGTTTTCAATATCCCGGCTTTAGTAGAGATTTGGACAGACCAAGTCACAGTTTTATTATCCATCAGTTCGAAATATTGAAGTTGGAACTTGAATATTGAATATTGAGCTCGATGACTGCGCCTTTTTATAATCTGAGATTTACAATGTGAGTAATTTGTACCTGGCTATAAGGTTATCAATAAACGCATGGGCTGGCACCAAGGGGCCGGTGTGGTGCGTAGTTCCAATTATCTATGGCGGAGGCCCCTTGCATTAGAATTAACGGGGTTTTCAATATCCCGGCTTTCGTAGAGATTTGGACAGACCAAGTCACAGTTTTATTATCCATCAGTTCGAAATATTGAAGTTGAACTTGAATATTGAATATTGAACTTGATGACTGCGCCCTTTTATAATCTGATCTATACAATGTGAGTAATTTGTACCTGGCTATAAGGTTATTAATAAACGCATGGGCTGGCACCAAGGGGCCGGTGTGGTGCGTAGTTCCAATTATCTATGGCGGAGGCCCCTTGCGTTAGAATTAAATAGGCTTTTCAATATCCCGGCTTTCGTAGAGATTTGGACAGACCAAGTCACAGTTTTATTATCCATCAGTTCGAAATATTGAAGTTGAACTTGAATATTGAATATTGAACTTGATGACTGCGCCCTTTTATAATCTGAGATTTACAATGTGAGTAATTTGTACCTGGCTATAAGGTTATTAATAAACGCATGGGCTGGCACCAAGGGGCCGGTGTGGTGCGTAGTTCCAATTATCTATGGCGGAGGCCCCTTGCATTAGAATTAACGGGCTTTTCCATATCCCGGCTTTCGTAGAGATTTGGACAGACCAAGTCACAGTTTTATTATCCATCAGTTCGAAATATTGAAGTTGAACTTGAATATTGAATATTGAACTTGATGACTGCCCCTTTTTATAATCTGAGATTTACAATGTGAGTAATTTGTACCTGGCTATTAGGTTATTATTAAACGCATGGGCTGGCACCAAGGGGCCGGTGTGGTGCGTAGTTCCAATTATCTATGGCGGAGGCCCCTTGCATTAGAATTAACGGGCTTTTCAATATCCCGGCTTTCGTAGAGATTTGGACAGACCAAGTCACAGTTTTATTATCCATCAGTTCGAAATATTGAAGTTGAACTTGAATATTGAATATTGAACTTGATGACTGCGCCTTTTTATAATCTGAGATTTACAATGTGAGTAATTTGTACCTGGCTATAAGGTTATTAATAAACGCATTGGCTGGCACCAAGGGGCCGGTGTGGTGCGTAGTTCCAATTATTAATGGCGGAGGCCCCTTGCATTAGAATTAACGGGGTTTTCAATATCCCGGCTTTCGTAGAGATTTGGACAGTCCAAGTCACAGCTTTATTATCCATCAGTTCGAAATATTGAAGTTGAACTTGAATATTGAATATTGAACTTGAGGACTGCGCCTTTTTATAATCTGAGATTTACAATGTGAGTAATTTCTACCTGGCTATAAGGTTATTAATAAACGCATGGGCTGGCACCAAGGGGCCGGTGTGGTGCGTAGTTCCAATTATCTATGGCGGAGGCCCCTTGCATTAGAATTAACGGGCTTTTCAATATCCCGGCTTTCGTAGAGATTTGGACAGACCAAGTCACAGTTTTATTATCCATCAGTTCGAAATATTGAAGTTGAACTTGAATATTGAATATTGAACTTGATGACTGCGGCCTTTTATAATCTGAGATTTACAATGTGAGTAATTTGTACCTGGCTATAAGGTTATTAATAAACGCATGGGCTGGCACCAAGGGGCCGGTGTGGTGCGTAGTTCCAATTATCTATGGCGGAGGCCCCTTGCATTAGAATAAACGGGGTTTTCAATATCCCGGCTTTCGTAGAGATTTGGACGGACCATGTCACAGTTTTATTATCCATCAGTTCGAAATATTGAAGTTGAACTTGAATATTGAATATTGAACTTGATAACTGCGTCTTTTTATAATCTGAGATTTACAATGTGAGTAATTTGTACCTGGCTATAAGGTTATTAATAAACGCATGGGCTGGCACCAAGGGGCCGGTGTGGTGCGTAGTTCCAATTATCTATGGCGGAGGCCCCTTGCATTAGAATTAACGGGCTTTTCAATATCCCGGCTTTCGTAGAGATTTGGACCGACCAAGTCACAGTTTTATTATCCATCAGTTCGAAATATTGAAGTTGAACTTGAATATTGAATATTGAACTTGATGACTGCGCCTTTTTATAATCTGAGATTTACAATGTGAGTAATTTGTACCTGGCTATAAGGTTATTAATAAACGCATGGGCTGGCACCAAGGGGCTGGTGTGGTGCGTAGTTCCAATTATCTATGGCGGAGGCCCCTTGGATTAGAATTCACGGGGTTTTCAATATCCCGGCTTTCGTAGAGATTTGGAAAGACCAAGTCACAGCTTTATTATCCATCAGTTCGAAATATTGAAGTTGAACTTGAATATTGAATATTGAAATTGATGACTGCGCCCTTTTATAATCTGAGATTTACAATGTGAGTAATTTGTACCTGGCTATTAGGTTATTAATAAACGCATGGGCTGGCACCAAGGGGCCGGTGTGGTGCGTAGTTCCAATTATCTATGGCGGAGGCCCCTTGCATTAGAATTAACGGGCTTTTCAATATCCCGGCTTTCGTAGAGATTTGGACGGACCAAGTCACAGTTTTATTATCCATCAGTTTGAAATATTGAAGTTGAACTTGAATATCGAATATTGAACTTCATGACTGCGCCTTTTTATAATCTGAGATTTACAATGTGAGTAATTTGTACCTGGCTATAAGGTTATTAATAAACGCATGGGCTGGCACCAAGCGGCCGGTGTGGTGCGTAGTTCCAATTATCTATGGCGGAGGCCCCTTGCATTAGAATTAACGGGGTTTTCAATATCCCGGCTTTCGTAGAGATTTGGACAGACCAAGTCACAGTTTTATTATCCATCAGTTCGAAATATTGAAGTTGAACTTGAATATGGAATATTGAACTTGATGACTGCGGCTTTTTATAATCTGAGATTTACAATGTGAGTAATTTGTACCTGGCTATAAGGTTATTAATAAACGCATGGGCTGGCACCAAGCGGCCGGTGTGGTGCGTAGTTCCAATTATCTATGGCGGAGGCCCCTTGCATTAGAATTAACGGGCTTTTCAATATCCCGGCTTTCGTAGAGATTTGGACAGACCAAGTCAGTTTTATTATCCATCAGTTCGAAATATTGAAGTTGAACTTGAATATCGAATATTGAACTTGATGACTGCGCCTTTTTATAATCTGAGATTTACAATGTGAGTAATTTGTACCTGGCTATTAGGTTATTAATAAACGCATGGGCTGGCACCAAGCGGCCGGTGTGGTGCGTAGTTCCAATTATCTATGGCGGAGGCCCCTTGCATTAGAATTTACGGGCTTTTCAATATCCCGGCTTTCGTAGAGATTTGGACAGACCAAGTCAGTTTTATTATCCATCAGTTCGAAATATTGAAGTTGAACTTGAATATCGAATATTGAACTTGATGACTGCGCCTTTTTATAATCTGAGATTTACAATGTGAGTAATTTGTACCTGGCTATTAGGTTATAATAAACGCATGGGCTGGCACCAAGCGGCCGGTGTGGTGCGTAGTTCCAATTATCTATGGCGGAGGCCCCTTGCATTAGAATTTACGGGCTTTTCAATATCCCGGCTTTCGTAGAGATTTGGACAGACCAAGTCAGTTTTATTATCCATCAGTTCGAAATATTGAAGTTGAACTTGAATATCGAATATTGAACTTGATGACTGCGCCTTTTTATAATCTGAGATTTACAATGTGAGTAATTTGTACCTGGCTATTAGGTTATTAATAAACGCATGGGCTGGCACCAAGCGGCCGGTGTGGTGCGTAGTTCCAATTATCTATGGCGGAGGCCCCTTGCATTAGAATTAACGGGCTTTTCAATATCCCGGCTTTCGTAGAGATTTGGACAGACCAAGTCACAGTTTTATTATCCATCAGTTCGAAATATTGAAGTTGAACTTGAATATCGAATATTGAACTTGATGACTGCGCCCTTTTATAATCTGAGATTTACAATGTGAGTAATTTGTACCTGGCTATTAGGTTATTAATAAACGCATGGGCTGGCACCAAGCGGCCGGTGTGGTGCGTAGTTCCAATTATCTATGGCGGAGGCCCCTTGCATTAGAATTAACGGGGTTTTCAATATCCCGGCTTTCGTAGAGATTTGGACAGACCAAGTCACAGTGTTATTATCCATCAGTTCGAAATATTGAAGTTGAACTTGAATATCGAATATTGAACTTGATGACTGCGCCTTTTTATAATCTGAGATTTACAATGTGAGTAATTTGTACCTGGCTATAAGGTTATTAATAAAAGCATGGGCTGGCACCAAGCGGCCGGTGTGGTGCGTAGTTCCAATTATCTATGGCGGAGGCCCCTTGCATTAGAATTAACGGGGTTTTCAATATCCCGGCTTTCGTAGAGATTTGGACAGACCAAGTCACAGTTTTATTATCCATCAGTTCGAAATATTGAAGTTGAACTTGAATATCGAATATTGAACTTGATGACTGCGCCTTTTTATAATCTGAGATTTACAATGTGAGTAATTTGTACCTGGCTATTAGGTTATTAATAAACGCATGGGCTGGCACCAAGCGGCCGGTGTGGTGCGTAGTTCCAATTATCTATGGCGGAGGCCCCTTGCATTAGAATTAACGGGCTTTTCAATATCCCGGCTTTCGTAGAGATTTGGACAGACCAAGTCAGTTTTATTATCCATCAGTTCGAAATATTGAAGTTGAACTTGAATATCGAATATTGAACTTGATGACTGCGCCTTTTTATAATCTGAGATTTACAATGTGAGTAATTTGTACCTGGCTATTAGGTTATTAATAAACGCATGGGCTGGCACCAAGCGGCCGGTGTGGTGCGTAGTTCCAATTATCTATGGCGGAGGCCCCTTGCATTAGAATTTACGGGCTTTTCAATATCCCGGCTTTCGTAGAGATTTGGACAGACCAAGTCAGTTTTATTATCCATCAGTTCGAAATATTGAAGTTGAACTTGAATATCGAATATTGAACTTGATGACTGCGCCTTTTTATAATCTGAGATTTACAATGTGAGTAATTTGTACCTGGCTATTAGGTTATTAATAAACGCATGGGCTGGCACCAAGCGGCCGGTGTGGTGCGTAGTTCCAATTATCTATGGCGGAGGTTCTTGCATTAGAATTTACGGGCTTTTCAATATCCCGGCTTTCGTAGAGATTTGGACAGACCAAGTCAGTTTTATTATCCATCAGTTCGAAATATTGAAGTTGAACTTGAATATCGAATATTGAACTTGATGACTGCGCCTTTTTATAATCTGAGATTTACAATGTGAGTAATTTGTACCTGGCTATTAGGTTATTAATAAACGCATGGGCTGGCACCAAGCGGCCGGTGTGGTGCGTAGTTCCAATTATCTATGGCGGAGGCCCCTTGCATTAGAATTAACGGGCTTTTCAATATCCCGGCTTTCGTAGAGATTTGGACAGACCAAGTCACAGTTTTATTATCCATCAGTTCGAAATATTGAAGTTGAACTTGAATATCGAATATTGAACTTGATGACTGCGCCTTTTTATAATCTGAGATTTACAATGTGAGTAATTTGTACCTGGCTATAAGGGTATTAATAAAAGCATGGGCTGGCACCAAGCGGCCGGTGTGGTGCGTAGTTCCAATTATCTATGGCGGAGGCCCCTTGCATTAGAATTAACGGGGTTTTCAATATCCCGGCTTTCGTAGAGATTTGGACAGACCAAGTCACAGTGTTATTATCCATCAGTTCGAAATATTGAAGTTGAACTTGAATATCGAATATTGAACTTGATGACTGCGCCTTTTTATAATCTGAGATTTACAATGTGAGTAATTTGTACCTGGCTATTAGGTTATTAATAAACGCATGGGCTGGCACCAAGCGGCCGGTGTGGTGCGTAGTTCCAATTATCTATGGCGGAGGCCCCTTGCATTAGAATTAACGGGCTTTTCAATATCCCGGCTTTCGTAGAGATTTGGACAGACCAAGTCACAGTTTTATTATCCATCAGTTCGAAATATTGAAGTTGAACTTGAATATCGAATATTGAACTTGATGACTGCGCCCTTTTATAATCTGAGATTTACAATGTGAGTAATTTGTACCTGGCTATAAGGTTATTAATAAACGCATGGGCTGGCACCAAGCGGCCGGTGTGGTGCGTAGTTCCAATTATCTATGGCGGAGGCCCCTTGCATTAGAATTAACGGGGTTTTCAATATCCCGGCTTTCGTAGAGATTTGGACAGACCAAGTCACAGTTTTATTATCCATCAGTTCGAAATATTGAAGTTGAACTTGAATATCGAATATTGAACTTGATCACTGCGCCTTTTTATAATCTGAGATTTACAATGTGAGTAATTTGTACCTGGCTATAAGGTTATTAATAAAAGCATGGGCTGGCACCAAGCGGCCGGTGTGGTGCGTAGTTCCAATTATCTATGGCGGAGGCCCCTTGCATTAGAATTAACGGGGTTTTCAATATCCCGGCTTTCGTAGAGATTTGGACAGACCAAGTCACAGTTTTATTATCCATCAGTTCGAAATATTGAAGTTGAACTTGAATATTGAATATTGAACTTGATGACTGCGCCCTTTTATAATCTGAGATTTACAATGTGAGTAATTTGTACCTGGCTATTAGGTTATTAATAAACGCATGGGCTGGCACCAAGCGGCCGGTGTGGTGCGTAGTTCCAATTATCTATGGCGGAGGCCCCTTGCATTAGAATTAACGGGGTTTTCAATATCCCGGCTTTCGTAGAGATTTGGACAGACCAAGTCACAGTTTTATTATCCATCAGTTCGAAATATTGAAGTTGAACTTGAATATCGAATATTGAACTTGATGACTGCGCCCTTTTATAATCTGAGATTTACAATGTGAGTAATTTGTACCTGGCTATAAGGTTATTAATAAAAGCATGGGCTGGCACCAAGCGGCCGGTGTGGTGCGTAGTTCCAATTATCTATGGCGGAGGCCCCTTGCATTAGAATTAACGGGGTTTTCAATATCCCGGCTTTCGTAGAGATTTGGACAGACCAAGTCACAGTTTTATTATCCATCAGTTCGAAATATTGAAGTTGAACTTGAATATCGAATATTGAACTTGATGACTGCGCCCTTTTATAATCTGAGATTTACAATGTCAGTAATTTGTACCTGGCTATTAGGTTATTAATAAACGCATGGGCTGGCACCAAGCGGCCGGTGTGGTGCGTAGTTCCAATTATCTATGGCGGAGGCCCCTTGCATTAGAATTAACGGGGTTTTCAATATCCCGGCTTTCGTAGAGATTTGGACAGACCAAGTCACAGTTTTATTATCCATCAGTTCGAAATATTGAAGTTGAACTTGAATATCGAATATTGAACTTGATCACTGCGCCTTTTTATAATCTGAGATTTACAATGTGAGTAATTTGTACCTGGCTATAAGGTTATTAATAAAAGCATGGGCTGGCACCAAGCGGCCGGTGTGGTGCGTAGTTCCAATTATCTATGGCGGAGGCCCCTTGCATTAGAATTAACGGGGTTTTCAATATCCCGGCTTTCGTAGAGATTTGGACAGACCAAGTCACAGTTTTATTATCCATCAGTTCGAAATATTGAAGTTGAACTTGAATATTGAATATTGAACTTGATGACTGCTCCCTTTTATAATCTGAGATTTACAATGTGAGTAATTTGTACCTGGCTATAAGGTTATTAATAAACGCATGGGCTGGCACCAAGCGGCCGGTGTGGTGCGTAGTTCCAATTATCTATGGCGGATGCCCCTTGCATTAGAATTAACGGGGTTTTCAATATCCCGGCTTTTGTAGAGATTTGGACAGACCAAGTCACAGTTTTATTATCCATCAGTTCGAAATATTGAAGTTGAACTTGAATATCGAATATTGAACTTGATGACTGCGCCTTTTTATAATCTGAGATTTACAATGTGAGCAATTTGTACCTGGCTATAAGGTTATTAATAAACGCATTGGCTGGCACCAAGCTTCCGGTGTGGTGCGTAGTTCCAATTATCTATGGCGGAGGCCCCTTGCATTAGAATTAACAGGGTTTTCAATATCCCGGCTTTCGTAGAGATTTGGACAGACCAAGTCACAGTTTTATTATCCATCAGTTCGAAATATTGAAGTTGAACTTGAATATGGAATATTGAACTTGATGACTGCGCCCTTTTATAATCTGAGATTTACAATGTGAGTAATTTGTACCTGGCTATTAGGTTATTAATAAACGCATGGGCTGGCACCAAGGGGCCGGTGTGGTGCGTAGTTCCAATTATCTATGGCGGAGGCCCCTTGCATTAGAATTAACGGGGTTTTCAATATCCCGGCTTTCGTAGAGATTTGGACAGACCAAGTCACAGTTTTATTATCCATCAGTTCGAAATATTGAAGTTGAACTTGAATATCGAATATTGAACTTGATGACTGCGCCTTTGTATAATCTGAGATTTACAATGTGAGTAATTTGTACCTGGCTATAAGGTAATTAATAAATGCAAAATAATAATGTAATTAGGTTCCCCAAGAAATGCCCGTGTGTGATATGCAATTTGGAGTTGCATATTTTGTTCTGAGAGTTTATGGGTGTGCGACCAAGGATGTTTCGTTAATGCTACGCTGCGCTTTCATGATCATTTGAGCTTGGTTGTTAAAGAGGCTTACAGAAGGGGCTATATCTACGCCGCAACACTGACGCTTTTTTATGTTGTATCGATCTTTATACGTTTTTCTGTATGCTAAGGTATTCCGACATTTCACTTTCGGTCCACCGTTTTGGACAACAATGTAACCTTGATTGCGAAGATTGAAGACGTGCAAAGACGTTTTGTACAAATTCAAAATAAGGCTTTTATACAGAAGAGTGTAGTACAAGTACGAATACATAATAAAAACACTGCTCTTAGTTACACTGCCGAAAAACACGTAGGATGCAGATTCTGTATTTCTGTTTCAATGTTTCCATCATGTCATGAGAGCCATTATTTCATGCCATCCATACAATTTCGAGTACTCTTTAGGTTAATTTGTACGGCGACAGTATAATGTGTAGTTTGTTTTCCTGTGAAATGACGGTGTAGTTTCCATATTAAAGGGAGGTTTAATTATGTTGATATTTATAACAATTCCTCGTGAGTTTAGGCTGGCGCTTGCAGGTGAGAGTGTATTATGTATTAGAACTAATGTTTATTTGCAACTTTGATTGTCAGTTTAATTCTTTTTTTTCTGTTCTTTTTTTACTGTTTTTTGCACCACCACCTAAGGCAACTCGCATTTCGTGGTCACGCACAATAAAGAGGAATCAATAAACGAATGACTGATGGAAAGAATAATGAAATAACAAATACATGCTCCTAAAACGAAGAATAAACTCAAAAGCCCTGTAAAACAACTTCAGGGTTACAAATCTAACAAATAGAGAAAATGATTAAATGTGTTTATGCCCTGCATTCCCAGAAAATTGGTTGAATTGGTGGTAGTAAAAGATTTATTGTTATAATCGCATACGTAAAGCAATCTGGTAGCACGGACTTCTGACAAAACAAAAAATACAAATAAGGTAAAATTTTAGAAAGATGAGCTGACAATATTCAGAATACTCTACCTATACATTTTCACCTAAAATCTAAAACTAAACTAAAAAAGGCTGTCCAAAGAACACTCGAAATACGAACAAATCCTTGCGAAAATGAAGAACCTGTACAGCGGTCCTCATACCCCTAAAATGCGAAAGTGGAGGTATTAGAAAGTTTATACGTTTATTATAGTAAATGGAGTGCAATATTAGAATTTAATTTCAAAATAATAAAAAACACCAAATAGATAAAATGATTTTGAACAGAAAGTAAACGGACAGAATAAAAAAGGAACATTCACATCTTCAAAAAACGGACGCTAAATTGCAAATGTCTGAAGAAAAATAGAAATACCAATAAAAATAGCCAATATTAGCGAAGCCTGTAACACCCTGCATTTGCATGAAAACAATCATAATTATAAAGAAGTTAAACTTGTCATTGATATAATGCCGCAAATAAAAATAACTTTAAAAAATTTAGAAAATCCACAAAAAGCAAAATACATAAAATATGCATTTTTGCCAAAGTGACGTGGCGAAATACAAAGTATGCAAGTTATACACCATCTCCTAAAACTAAAGACAAAACTAAAAAAACTCTCGCACAGAACGTCAGAAATGCGAAAAAAGTATAGAAAACAGCAAATGGCGCTACGGCCTGCATTCCCGCAAATATTTACTGTAGAAACGGTTTATTTTTTATAATACCGAAAAAAGAGATATTTAGTTGAACATAAGTTCGAGAAACCAACAAGGACTAAACAAAACTGCCTGGAAAAGAACGTAAGATATACGAATAAAAATAGCGAAAATGAGGAAAACATATAGCACCTCTGATTTTCATAAAAATGCATTATAGCCCCAATAAACTCAGTTCTTTGTAATAAACGGTGCAAAATAACAAACCTGTTGAAACAGAATTTAAAACACAGTAAATACAAAACATTTAACTATAAAAGCAAAAAGAATTCACAAAATCAAAAATATCTCACATATACATCTCCAACAACTAATAGTAAACTTAAAACCTGCAAAAGTCTGTTAGAAATACAAATGAAAATATCGAAAACTGGCTTATTATGCCTTGCATCTGCGGGGAAAAACATAATCAGCGACGTAAATCACCTGGTTACAATAATTGCGTAAATTTAGATTGTTTTAAAAAATAAACTTAAAGGAACTAAACAAAAATGAAGTAACACGACGTATGTTGCTACTGAAAGACAATTCTGGGTGTCAGGGGATCACAATAACGAAAAGCTGCAGGAGAATGCTACAAACATTCTGCCCAAATTCTCTGAATTTGTGCGGAACGTTTAGACGTTTTCGATAAAATTGGTGTCGCTGTTATAGGAGAAATTTCACTTTCGCCATCATTCATGATAGTAACTCGCTAGAACTTCTCAGGGGTCACCGCAGTTCTTTCTCCATGTAGATTTAAAACTCGACATTGTGCCCTGTGATAAACCCAGCATTCCAGTTTGCATGAAAGCAGGCTTTGCAGCGGTTGAAAAAGCCAATAGATAATCACTCACAATAATATATAAATTTGAAAGGTATTTTCACTGGAAAAACACAGCTAACTTTTTTACCAAGGCAACATGTGCTTAGCAGTTTGTATAATAATTGGTTTTATTCTCCGTTGTGGGACGTCTTTTTTTCAGGACTAAACATTCCGCAACGAAGGAGTGTACTGCTTTGCTTGGAAAAACGCGTTCAATGGGTAAGGCTCTCGTTTTACCTCCCTGGAAATTATTTAAACCTACTAGAGCAAAAAAATAATTATGGTACACATCGAACTAACTCGTCATTTGTGCTACATGACCCTAAGCATTCGGGCTACACTACTTTTTCTTTATGTATTTATACTGGCCCTTATGCACTTCCAGCTTGCGTGCTTCCAGCCCACCAAACCTTGCGAAAAGATTGGCGATGTTTTTCGCAATTGCAAAACCCGCACACCATTCCCATTTCCAGCAGCCGTGCCATCAACGAAGCGAATGCAGACGAAACACTCTTTAATGCGACCGAGGCAGAGACCCTAACTTCTGCCGGCTGTGAAAAGGGTTTGTGCGGCTGCAATATTCAAGCCACCTGTATTTGTAGAAGCAATAGCTTCGGCACCGACTCCCTGCAACAGGAACTCCCATCGACGAAAATTTACGAAACCCCCTACCCCGAGGAGCACTTCGCCACAAGGCCGTACCTCACCTAGGTACGCAATTACACTGAAGCCACGGCAGCATTTTATTATTTAAACAAAGATCCGACAAGTATGTCACAGAAGATGCTCGATAGCTAACTCGCGAACAATGTATTCTCATTAGACGTCCATCGCTGGCGTACCCTCACGGTATCACCATGGGTCCCGTTTCTTGATGCAGCGGCCGAGCTGTGTTCTCGCAACACATATCACAAGTTTTTAGCATGTGTAAGCCGTGTTTGAATAATAAACATCGGCCATTTATCGTCAGGGGAGTAGACCCCGCGGAGAATTTGACGTTCATTTGTGACAGCATTAAATCTTGCACAAAACAATCTATGGGAGCACAGTCGGCTTTCCTTGCGAGGCTGCGGGGTCTGCTGGGGATTACCAACAATGTTTTATACAAAGAATCTATACCACGGCCCCGTGCATAGAAAGCTGGGGTGAACCACTCCTGCCGTTCTTTTCGCCACGATCACACGAGCAGGTTTTGCCTACTCCCAACCCCGTATTACGTGAGGGTGCATCAGCCACACCTCAACACGTGAGATTTAGTTGTGGTCTGCCACTTTCAGGTTCACAGGATCACTGATAAAGACTGCCGCACCAAGAGTAAGGCTACGCGTGCTAAGGAAGGTGCATGGCGAGGTTCATTCCACCAAGCTCATAACGCTACTCACTGACGCCGACCGTATGGTGAACAGGATTAGGATCTAGTGCAGCAAGAAGCCTCAGTACCTCTCTCGGAGCCGACATACCGACACGACACTTGTTCACGCTGTCATCTTTAACCGATCTGTGACGTTCCCTCGTTCCCTAAGGAATATCGGCGTGTTTTCTGCGACCAAAGCTAGTTTTGCTGCATGCCAGAAGTACCAAACTCATCACGCGGTAGACCAGTGAGTATGCCATCAACTGCGTTTTCCTGTACTCTCCAAGATCATCACGTCCGCCTTGCTGTTTGCTTAAAAATCATCACTACTTCCCTTCTACGCCTCTCGTTTTCTTAGAGCCATCATTCACCACTTTACTCTACCAAGATCTTACCCAATTCGTGGTGGGCCAGCTTAGGAGACCTGCATTCGTATTCTGAGATAAACGTTAAACAGTCCGGTAACATGCCTGAATTAAGACATCAAAATTTTCACTTCTAGTGTCGTGGTCAATACAAAAATGTACATTTTCTTGGAAGGCTCCGTCAGGGCCAGATCTATGCCTTGGCTTCGCGGCTTTACATGAACTGTGTCCCAATCCTGCATCAGTTTGCTGACTACGCGGCTCCTCCCACACCTGATCCGTAATGCACAGCTACGTCTACCCTCAAGAAAAGTCGGCCATCCGTGTTCCGAGTGGGTTTTCTCAAAGCCCTTTCTCGCTGGACACAGAGGCGCATTTTTGAAGGTAGCATTTTCCAGCCAAACGCATGTTGTATCACGCAGGCTGGTTGAAAACTGTGAAAAAGCATATACCAGAAATTGTGCTTTTAAATATATTTATTATCATCTCTTGTAAACAATGTTCTTTATTGAATAATACGAGTTGATAGGTTGATATGCTTTACCTAGAAAAGGCGCGCTGCCCTGGTGTAGAAAAGGTGGTAAGAACACTAATCAACAGCCGTAATCTTAAGCCGAATATTACTCTGGTCATAATACTTTGTAAAGCTATTAAATGATCAGACCAAAATCAGTAAAGAATGTTTTTTTTCTGTGCTTTTTTTCACTTTGCAGCTGAGTGATATAATGACAAGAAACCTTGGGGCAAGTTATCGCACAAAGATTCAAAGGCTGTTTTGTTTATTGCGGGTAAGTATTTGAGGCTTTTTTTCGAAATGAGCCAGATCCAGATACCAAAAATAACGGAGATAAAACTTCAGTGTCAAGAAAAACTCGGCAACATACCCCTATAAAAGCGGTCGCAAGAAAATGAGCCATATCCTGCTATACAATGAATCCCAATGAGCCTAATCTATCTGCCCGATGGGAGCTAGCTTTTGGCTTGAGTGTTCAGACTTATTGATGGGTGCTTTCATGTGCAATCATCCAATGGTCTCGGCATGTCCCGCGTCGGCGTCCGCAATCAGACTGGGCATGCGCAACTCTCCTCCTTACACCCACAGCTGCGCGATACTACACTATAATAAAAATATTTAGCGGCGCCCGGTTTCGATCCCAGACTCTCTGGCCGCAACGGGAGGTACGCGGTGCTCTTGCCACTACGCTACAAATCCGGGAGAGGAGCAAGTGCTACGAACGCGTCTTATGTCCTCGACTCATTCAAACTACGTCAAGAAGCTACTGATACAACGAAGGCACACGAAGCTGAACGTCAACGGAAACGACTAACTGAAAACTTTAGAGGGGGATGCTGAATTTCCCGTGGGAAAGCTGTGGCGGGAAGCGCCACGCGCCGCGCACCTCAACCAGCCCCATCCGCAGCGCCTCTGATGCTGATTGTGGCAGGATGCCCCTAGGGATCGGCCAACCAAAGATTCCATAACGAGATAGGTTCGCGTTCAACCACCGTCGTCATCTTGTCGTAGGGGAACCGCCGAAGAAGAAGAAGAACGAGAAGACAAAGCTGCGAAGAGGAGGGCGTGTACATTGCTCTCAGCCGGTGCACCAATGTCAACAACCTTTACCTCACCAACGCTGACGGAGACTACCGATTCTACCACAGAGACAACATCGACAAGAACATGATGGACGAGTTTCGGCGCCTCGAGAACCACCGCCTACTCACCGCAACACAACAGTACTTGCGTGTCTTTGCCACCGGTGTGGACCCGGACGCGGAATTCTTTCTGGCACTAGTAAAAACCAGATCACTCAACATAACGGCAACACAATGGAACCACACGGAACCGCCATGATTCTTCGCATCCTCATCAGGGTTCCCCACGGGAAAATGTTGTAATTTTTATTTTATTTTTCTTTTCTGAATTGGCTTATTATGAATTCAAACGGCAATTGGGAGATTGGCGAAAGAATTGTCTCAAGATATAAACGACGAAGTGAACGGAAGAAGTTAACAGATTGAAACTGAGTAAAAGAATGATTTAACTTCGTCTCACCCGTCCTTACAGAATATCTCTGGTAATACTTATTTTTAGTCCCTTGTTTATAATTTTACTAAATTAGGAAGCCGCGCTTACAAGCCCTGGCAAGTCATCCCCCCCTCCCCTTCGAAGAGTGCGAATCACTTAATTAACGTGAACAAGGTATGAGCAGCTATCTTGTGCAGTGTTTTGGAAATTTATGGCAAAAAAATGAAGAGCTTCGTTATTTCGTGAGTGCCTTCAGGCGTGCCCAAAGAAAGTATTTTAAGGAAGTATCCGAAACGACCTTCTAACGGTGTCAACAGGACACATCTGCTCCAAATGCATAGGTCTACTGTTCTTGAAGCCCCGTTGCATATTTTATCGCCTTTTTCAACAAAACTCAATCGCACTGTGATTGAAAGTAAATTTAAATAACTTTTCCGCATCGACCGTGGTGTTTCAATTGAATATAAGCAAATCCAATTTTATCACCGCAATATTGCTCAAATTTACGGCATAATTTTTAATTAATTAGTGCCATAAACTCCCCTTGCTGACATGTAATATATATCATATAACAGCTTCGATGGCGTTGCTTTTACTACCGTTAATAAACTTCCGCTTTTTCTCAAATTCACCTTCGATGGATATGGCTCATTTAGCAACAAACACGCCTCCTTTGCTTCCTGAAAGTACTATATTAATTAATTTTATAACGAATGACTACAACCAAGTACTAAATATTTTCTTCTCGTATTTTTGTGTGGGTATATTCACGCATACTGCAAAAATATGGAAGTATTTGCATATGAAAATGTTGCCCACTTGCCACGTTATAGGTCATCCAAAAGTTGGGACATCTGCGTTGGCCATTAGGCGTGACAAATGCCTACGCTGCGAGAACATAAAAGTTATACATAGAGTGAATGCTGTGCTTCGCGTGTTCAGAACTGATTGTGTACGCCAAGCAGTTCAAATAGGTTATTTTCCTGTTATTCATTGCCCAAAGCAAATCATGCCCTAAATTGTTTGACGGGTTCACCATTATTTGGCAAGCATTTTTTTCATCCGTATTTTTTCTAGTTAGGGTAGCTATGCCTCTCAAGATTAAGGTCTGGATTTAGAGAAGATGGCAGCAACAAATATGTTCAGAGTAACACACCGTTTCAGCCATACCAATTTCTTAGATACTCCTACAAATTAACTCATTCTGCGCAACCAGATATGACTTGTCGGATTTGCCAGTTATAGGAGCAATGCCTGAACAACAACGCGTCAAAACAATGCACGACTGCAAGCAGTATAGGTTTTGAGTTTACCTACCACGAGGCACCATGATTGTTCGTAAGCACGGTGTGTGGGGACAACGCCCACGAGGAGACCCTAAACATACATTGTGACCAACCACACGAAAGATTTTTTTTACTCTATTTTCCTCAATGGTCCCAAACAGAAGAGACAATAGATGAGGTTTAGTATACAAGCCATTGGCAAATGCTATAGTGGATGAGCAACGCAATAAAGCAATAAAATTTGTAGGATATGGCGGCAGCGGAAGAAAAGAAAGATAGAAGAGGAGGGGACAGGTACAGTTGTTTAAAGACGGTGGAAGAAATTATTTTGCGGTTAAGATAGATACCTCTTCAAAGGTGCAAAACATTGACTACTACAAATAATTGAAAATATATACACCGTACGAGGAAGATAATATTACTAATCATTATACAAGAAATAGCACGGGCAGTCAGAGGTAAAAGAAGATTAAATACATTAAAAAGCTACCTGGCAATCTATTGCGGTTCAATGATAGTTGTCAGTGATTTTTAAAGGTTTCCGCACCCTGAATGTAACAATGGTATCTGGTAGGGCGTGCTATTCCTTAGTTGTCTTAGTAAAGAACAGTTCTGCAAATGTGGTAGTTTTGGGACGAAGGTATTGTACGTGCATAGTGTTGCAACAACAATCAGAGAAATTGCGACGTGGGGTGACGTAAATGCAAGGTGAGGATGCGTAATTGAATTTGTGGAATTATGCCAGTCGCAATTTTTCGGCGGTGACTAAGAGCAATGAGTGCGGCATGTTTCTTGAAGTCTGTTACACTGGTGAACCATGTCTAATAAAAAAGGCGAATCTGACCGCACGATTTCGGATGGCTTCTGTTTAATGACATATGTCTAGCGTGGGTCCCAAACTGTGCCAGCGAACAACAGTTTGGGGTGTAATATTGTGGTAAAGGCTAATATTTTTAAGTGGCTGGGAGAAAATAACAGGGTTCCTTTAACGTAACCTAAACATTACTAGCTGCTGAAATTACGTAATTGATCTGGAGGATCCATGTTAAGTCACTTGAAGTATCTATGCCTAGGTATTTATAACAATTAGTCGATTGTAGAAAACTGCAATATAGGGTGCAGTTGTATGAAAACGAATTAGTACGCCTGTGAAAAGAGACTGATATACATTTAGATATGTTTAAACTCATTTGACCTTTCTGCCTCCATTTTGAGCGGCTGCGAGGTCTGCTTGTAAAGCTACTTGATCTGCCTAACTGGTGATTGTTGTCTAAATAACGCCATCGTCGGCGAATAATCTTGTATTGCTAATAGTACAGTGTTGAAGATCGTTGATGTAATTCACAAAAAGCAAGGGGCCAAGTACCGTTCCCTGGGGAACACCGGAGAGAACGGGAAAGATTTGGGATCTAGCTGTATTTATGACGACAAACTGTTTCTTGGCAATGAGTAAGTTATGAATCCGGGGCAAGGTAAATGGGTCCAAGTTAAGCGATGAAATTTTGGTCGTAAGGCTGTGGTGAGGAACTTTCTCATAAACCTTTTCGAAGTCAAGAAATATGGCGTCAGTTTGGATATTGCAGCCAAAATTTGTGTGCAAGTCATAAAAGAAGGCTGCAAGTTGAGTTTCACAGGACAGACCTTTACGAAAACCGTGTTGGGAACGGTGAATGAAGTCGGGCTTTTCGAGGTGAAAAATGATGTTTGTAAATAAAATGTGCTCAATAATTTTGGATGGGACACTCGTAAGTGATAGGGGTCGGCAGTTATATAGGTATGAATTGTTGCCATTCCTTCCTGTGCATTCCCGTGCGTCAAATCGACAAAACATCTCTCTCAGAGACCTTGTCTTGACATGCGATACCGACTCGGCGCTCCTCAGTAAACGAATGCCTGTTTCATTATAAGTCCAATCCGACCCCGCATACTAGCCCAACACAGCCCCTTCGAGTGCCAGCGGTTCGGGCACCGCACATACTTTTGTCGCGGAGAATAACGTGTCCCAAATACGCCCCCAGGAACGTGTGCCGGAATGCCGCCAATAAAAACTTCACCTGCTCCCGTTTTGGAGACTCCGCCCACCCCATTCCATACATGTGAGCACCTCCAAGTGCAGAAGAACATCATAAAAGTCACAGAAAATATCCCCTTCTCAAGTGGGGAAAGCGGTTGGCGCCTTTTTTTAGGAAGGTGAGGTGGAGCTCCTCGTGGGGTGACTAACAGCGTTGCCCAGCATCGGTAGCGACGCAGTGCCACAAAACGAATTTTGTCCTGCCTCCACCCCCAGTACGATTCCTTGTTCAAGCAACTTTTTAACGCGCTGCTTAGCGATTTCGCGTTGGTTGCAGTGGCCGACGACACCTAAGGTGGTAGCGATGCTTTTGCTTGTGTTTGCGCTCTTCCAGTCTCCAGTAAAACTACGGGCATGAATGGGTTAGACATGCGGAACAATGCATTGGGCTCACCTCCGCGCGCCGCTTTCGCCACAACCCTACCCTTCAGGTCCTCCGCAATGGCGGCTTATAAAATGAGGACCCATAATAGTTTCGTGTGCAGGGATCCCACTTAGTTGGTAACTTCCAGCACATCAGAGGACGGCATACATGTCGAACCGTACCTGCCTGCATCAGAGTTCAAGGAATGGGATGCGACGTGTACGTCAACGGAAAAAAATGGCTGCATATGCGCTCACTTCATGACAAATTTTATCAAAATACAATGGCCTATTGTCGCATCTGCCACGTAAAAGTCTGTCGTCCTTGTCAGCCACTTTTTGTGCTTTTCTATTTACTTTCGATCCTCCCACCATAAACACGTAGGAGGTTGGGATAAACCAGTTGAATTTCTTATTGCGTTTCACTTCTCGCACCACCAATGGTACTGTTTTGTTACTGTTGAACGTCGAACACTGCCACATTAGCAAGGCTCTTGCGGGGTCTTTTCGGCGTCAAAATGGCATTTCCAACCCGTATTTTTATTTAGTATTGCACATCTCAGCACAGTTGCACCGGCTGACGCAAACTCACTTAATTTATTTTTTGAAATCAGCTCTCAAACTCAGATTCATTTCTGCGCAACTAACTCATCTTCGCTCACTCAAACTGAAACTGGCAGCGAGTGTGAAACTGAGATCTCACTAGGGCTCACAATTTACCCGGGATCACAACTCAGTTCCAGTTCAGAAATAAAATGGATTCAGAACTTACCTGAGCTCAGATCTGAAGATTGCCGGAGACCTTACTCGGGCTCAAAACTCACGTTGGACTCAGAGAACTCACACGGACTCAGATAAACTCAGAAATTCAATGGTGTCAGAGTTTTGAACAGTCATGCTGTTTCACGAAACGTGATGCCGAAAACTTGTCCGCTCAGTTTCTAGCCTTGGTAGAAAAAAATTATTGTAACTCGAGAGAGGTCGAAAACCATTTCCGCTGCAGAATAGCAACAAGTAAACTTGCTAGGCCATTATGACTGGCGCCCCTTACAAGCAAATGCATAGATGTATTGGAGGTCAAACCCTTGATATGGGCGGCGTGTTCACAACAAAGAGGATTAGGCTCGGCGGTGCGCTGTTGACCGGTGAAAACACAAAGCACGTTAAGCAAGGTGACGTACGCTCATTTTATTTACATCGAAGCTGTTCATGGTTAGGATCTCATCCAATCAAGTTCTGCATCCTGAAAAACGCCTTGTGGCAAAGCCAACTGTTCCACGGGTCCAATAAGTACGACACGCTTATTGAACTGCGCTTGATTTTTGCTTGTTTTGTTAGTATAAAGGCCCAAACATAGGGAAGGTACGGCTGCTTGTTCTGCTAGAGCTGCTTCTGCTGCTGATGATGATAATAATAAATGGTTCTCCTTTTGAATCGAGACCTCGGTGGTCAGCAACCGACTTGCCTGGTTCTCTCCACGTACCTGCCGTACGCTCAGCTTCCCCAATAGAGTTGCCTTCCCCACAGTCCGTCCTCCCTTTTTTTCTGCCTCCGCCGTCCTAAATTCTCATCCGTACATTTCCTCTTATTGGAACTCATCTCTTCCCTACGTTCGAGGCGCCCCTACATCGCCTCTATGGCGTTGAAGTGGAGGCTCCTCCGCTCACCCGAAACCCCAAAGCCTCCGCCAACACCGTTTCCCATCCCTACCCCCCCTATCCCGATGGTCATATACCTGTGAAATACCTTACTATATGGGCTACAGTTTCCCAGTATCTTCCACACAGGTTTGATCCTGCGGTCTGTAGATGCAGGTGTACGCATGGGTTCTCCGACACCCCGCCCGTGCTTCAAAGGGCAGTACATTGCCTCTCGTGTTGCTATAGAAACCTTCCTTCCTGATTTCTAGTTTGTCTGTCCTAAAGGTCTGGAAGGTTTTTAAATGCGGAGCATTTCTTAGGCTCGGCTGGTCCTCGGTCGTTGATGGCGGCGCCGTCCACACGCTCACTGCGCATGCGCAACTCTCCTCCTTACACCCACAGCTCCGCGATACTACACTATAAAAAAGAAATAGTTAGCGGCGCCCGGTTTCGATCCCACGACTCTCTGGCCACAACGGGAGGTACGCGGTGCTCTTCCCACTACGCTACAAATCCCGGACAGGAGCAAGTGCTACGAACGCGCCTTATGTCCTTGACTCATTCAAACTACGTCAAGAAGCTACTGATACAACGAAGGCATGCGAAGCTGAACGTCAACGGAAACGACGAACTGAAAACTTTAGAAGGGGATGCTGAATTTCCCGTGGGAAAGCTGTGGCGGGAAGCGCCACGCGCCTTGCAGCTCAACCAGCCCCATCCGCAGCGCCTCTGATGCTGATTATGGCAGGATGCCCCTAGGGATTGGCCAACCAACGAATCCATCACGAGATAGGTCCGCGTTCAACCACCGTCGTCATCTTCCCGTAGGGGAACCGCCGAAGAAGAAGAAGAACGAGAAGACAAAGCTTCATCGCCTGGGGTTGGCATTATCAGTGCCGGTTCTTTTATCATTTGGGGCTTCAGAAACTGGATATGGCCGCCGGGATGTTTGCTCTGCTCTTCTGCGCTTCATAGAAAATTCCAAAAGATTCACAACCTAATTCGTATCTTATTTTGGAACCTCACCAGAGCCCTCCAAACTTTTCCATTGCTGTTTTTTTTAATAATTATAATTCTCCTCCTCCTCTACCTCCTCCTCCTCCTCCTCCTCCTTCTTCTTCTTCTTCTTCTTCTTCGTCTTCTTCTTCGTCTTTCTTTCTTTCTCTATTTATTTCGTTTCAATTTTGACTAATTTCCAATCTCGATTCCTCAAAAACAAGAAGAAAAAAGCTTCCAAAATTTTCTAACTTTCCTTGAATCATCCACCTAGGCAGCAATCTCATTCAAATTAGCAACTGATGTTTGGCCGATCCCCTGATTGGGTATGCGCCATTTTGTGAAGGAACAACAACAACAACAACAACAAAGCTGCGAAGAGGAGGGCGTGTACATTGCTCTGAGCCGGTGCACCAATGTCAACAACCTTTACCTTACCAAAGCTGACGGAGACTACCGATTCTACCACAGAGAAAACATCGACAAGAACATGATGGACGAGTTTCGGCGCCTCGAGAACCACCGCCTACTCACCGTAACACAACAGCACTTCCGTGCCTTTGCCACCGGTGTGGACCCGGACGCAGAATTCCCTCTGGCGCTAGTAAAAACCAGATCACTCAACATAACGGCAACACAATGGAACCACATGGAACCGCCACGATGCTTCGCCTCCTCATCAGGGTTCCCCACGGGAAGATGGTGTAATTTTTTGCGCTTCCCTTCTCTGCACAAAATTCGTCGTCTCTGCTGCCTTTACCATTCTTTCACTGTTGTGTATACCCCACTTGCCCTTACCAACTTCCTGTACCGCTTGGTCAGCTGTGTGGTCCTCGTCTCTACTGCGCGCTCATCCTCCTCATTTACAGCTGCCTAAACATGCTAGCGGTTCAATTTTCATCCTCCTTGTCACAATGTTGCTCATCAAACGTCATCTTCCTTTGCGCTTCCTTTGCCTTGAAGGACGACCAGTCCATGCGACCCTGTACCGCTCCATTTGTAGTTTTGCCATGGGGCCCTTAGGTCAGTCCGTCTACTGCTAGAATTTACCTCGACGCCCATTTGGGTCTCTGCTTTCATAGAGAACTGAATTTCTGAAAGTCAACCCTGGTACCATCAGCCATTTCCGGACTCTTCTTACCCCCCGGAATTTGTTGTAGCCCCACAGTGCTCTATGCTGCAGTATAGCCGGGTTCCGCGTCAGTTTCGTTTTAAGGTGAGCCTCATGCAAATGTGAAAATCCGGAGTCGTCAAGCCATACACCTAAATATTTGTACTTTTTAACCGTGATATTTCTACTTGCTGCGCTAATGTTGATTTGTGCTGCGCGCCGTGGCTAAAGACCATAATCCCCGATTTTTCTCTCTGAATTATAGCCGAAGGTGCATCCCTTGTTCACCGCTTATTCATCCATAAAACCATGCAGATCGATCCGGTAGTCCACCATACGCAGTATTTCTTCTGGATACATTATTCCTGAAACATACGTTCTGCCACCTACCCGCTTTTCATATATCGATCGATCACAGCGCACTGCCCTCTAGCTTCCTTCCTAACCTGGAAATGTAGATCATGAACACCAGTGGACAGAGAGGACGTCCTTGTTTGAAACACTTGTAGGTCTATACAGACCTATTTTATGTTACCCAGTCCCATTCTAACCTAGTCATTCTATAATGAACAGCGGTCGAATAAAGCACATAATTGGTTCAAACTCTTCTAGGCGCATACAGCCTCATTGTATGGTACCCCTTCGTACACTGTTTGTACTTGGGCCTCCCGATATAGTGCCTGTGTAAGTTACAAAATTCTGCCCCCACTCCCTCGTCGTCCAGGATATTCTCTACCGATCCCTGCCTACGTTATTATACGCCCATTTAATGTCCAGAAAGGCTAGCCACTAAGGTCGATTTTGCATCTTCCCTACCCCTATGCGGGAGAAAAAAATTTATAAAGAAGTCGCGAAGTCAGGCGTAGCACGCGAACACACTCTCGGAGCAGGACGAGTCCAAGTCCAAGTCTGCGGAAAATATAACAAGGGGCCTCACAGTTTTGGCGGCGGCGGGAGCGAAGGCGAGTAGAAGCTCGCGCCGAATGCGAAAACCACTGGCTTTTGTCGTTGACGCGGCGCGGTCCCGGTATTCGATCACAGTCACGGCGCCATGACGAAGTTTCCGTTGATCCGCCCAAAGAAGCATGTCGGTGGGAACACGAGCAGTGCTTTGGGTGGCGCTCCCGCCGTCTGGGCAACGGCCACTGCGGCGCGGGGTCTTCACAGGATTGTCGTACCCGTCGTCCGGTGGACTGCCTCTGGTCCGCCAGGCTATTTCAGGGTAGACGATCCACTGGTTGCCCTCGATCCGTTCTACATCTTTCTCGAACCCCCGTGCCTACGTTCCTCTTTTCCTCGCCTCCCTTGTCTTGAGAACACTTCGGATCTTTGCTTCTTTCTCTTCACTCACCACTCGCCGGCTTGCTGCGTCTTTTCCCCGCTATTTCTTATTGTTTTTCCTTGGGTCGGGGCACTTCATGACAATCGGCTTACTACAAATAGGTTCTGTCCGTCTGTTCTTTCGAAACCCATTCTGTCGAAGTCTTCTGTCCTTTCGAAACCCTTTTTGAAGTTCCCCTGGTATCCTAATTTCTTCTCTCCTCTAGCTCAAATGTCACAGCCTGCATTTCTAACCTCTACAGCACTGACGTTAGTGGGACTTTCCTCTACGAGCTCTGCTCAGTCCTGCCTCTTTTGCCCTTGTATATTGAGTTCATCTTTCTCATTTGCACATATCCGTTTCCGCGCTCTTTTCGATCCCAGTGGTGATCGCTCTTAGTACCTTTCCCTTGCTCTTTGCCCCTAACGAGCTGATTATCTCCATCGGTATCCCTTCCGCTTTGGGTCACCGCTTTTCTGAAAGAAGCATAAAATGCTACAGACACCTCCGGGTGCATCCGTAAAAAATAAAATGTTTCAGCCTCGTTGAATTTACTGTCATCGCTTATGAACACCAAAGCTTATACGGAACAGAGAGCCTGTAAGGAAAGGACGTTCCTGGTACCAGATGTGCCGCAACTAAACCGAGGGCTCTACAAAATTGTCTAACCTCAAACTTCTGCTACAAGTAAAGGCCGGCTTGGGTCACAAAATTCGTCGTCGCGAATGCCATCGAAGATCCTCTGGAGCGCATGCCGTCGAGGATCTTCGGTCCTTGCAAGTTACCGCCTGCATTGTGGAATGCTCAATCAGAAGTTGAAGAAGAATGAAAACATGACACCATTTGACAAAAAGTAACCGCAGGCTGGGTAGCGTTTGATTGAGGAGTTTTAACCGCGATTGTGTAAGAAAGCACAACAAAAAACTGCTACCAGTGAAGTAACGCTATTCTTCCAGCAAACGCCAAAGCGTCTGCAGTTTCTATTTAAAAATACTGATGGCCGTTGCATATTGTCGAACATTTCTGTGAGTGATGATCATTAGTTCGCTGGTAACGAGAACTCGATTTGATCTAGACTTGAAGCTCCTGTGCGCAAAGAAAACGTTTTATATTCGTTTGCATTTGGAACAACTCAACTTAGTGGGCTATTCAAAGCTAAATTCAGCGTCTCGTTTTAAAGCCTCGCAGAAGCTTCTCGTTTCTAACATTCACCTGAAAATTTCACTTTGGCGCTCGCATATTGTCAGTGGTTGCCGCGCTTTACACCGCCCACCCCCCTCTGTCTCCTGTACACCATTTTCGAAAATGTTTTGCGTACGCCCATAGAATTCTGTATTTATTTGTAATATATGTGGAATGCTCTTACATGTGTAGGATTATCCCCAACGCGACTATTTAATTTTATAACCACGAGCATAATTTAAAACTAGCAACACTCTGTAATTACTACTCCTAAAATCTTTTTCAGGAAGGAGAGGTATTAACAAAACTTAAAGAAGCAGAGGTAAGAAAGTTGTCGTCATTTATAATAAGTATTTGTACTAGTACTGAGCGAGTGCGATTGGCGTCACCTGTAGAACTTAGCACTTAATAAGATTGTTGACCAGTTACATCTCAGAAGGCAGCCATAATACATAATTCATCGAGGCATTTTTTCTACGCCTTAAGAACTGCATCCTATGAAAGCATAACGCTATTGGAATCTGTCTAAGGAATAAAACGTAGTAGGGTACCTTTTCTTAGTGATACATGCTATTTAAAATAATGTAATTATGACGGCTTTGTGCAGTTTAGTCTAAACTGTATTTTGTTTTTACATTCGAGATAATAATAATCTAAAACATGGACACTATTGTATATGCAAGAAGAACTGAAGTAGAGTTGAATAATATTGTTTGTCTCCGCGTATTTGCTATTGCATCAATAATCTGCCACCGCATCAACAGCGAGTCTCGATACATCTGGCGCTATCTTCGAACTTCGGCAACGTTTCAGGGCTCCTCTAACCTCCATCAGGTTTCCTACACCTCGACAATTGTGCGACGCGATATCATAGAAGCAGACCAGGGTGGGAAACTGCTTTTGAAAGCCATGAAGACGAAACACACTTTTGTTCTTAAAACGACTTCTTGATGCCAATCATACCAATAGCCGTGATCGCAAACTTCAAAAATATAAGGAAGATATTAGGGACAGCATATGACGAGTGCTGACTCCCTGGACACTTTCCGTCATTTTCATTATGATATCACAGAATCTGGCTTGTGCGAATCCCTTCCGCCGGGCCAAGCCACCGCCAAGAAACACGTTGATTCTAGTATGATCTGTACTGTAATAACTGTATGATCTGGCACTGTCACTTTACTATTAACGTTCACTTCCAACACTGATGAGTAAGTTTTATATACAGGCTCATATTACGTCACCACTGCCCTTAAAACGCCAAAGCCGCAAGAAATTGGGAATTTTCAATAATAATTGCGTTTTTTCTTCTAAAACAAGTCTTTCACGGATTCGTTCAAACTAAGTGATATTCTGTCTTAATGGCAATCGTTGACGATTGATCAAGTGAGAGTCCGTCAATTGCTCTTCTGATCATAAAACTCCCGTTCAAGTTTTGTTTCAGAACCAAAAAAATTGGCTGCGTGTCTGCTCCTTTCATTGCAGATGTCGACAGAAGACAATAGTCTTTGTCGACATTGGCAAAATAATTGCCTCCCTTCGCTTTCCCGCTCACCTCTCATGCTGTCACTCGTCCGCCGCGCTCCTTTCAAAGGTAAACACACTAAATGTTTGCTCAAGTCGATTTAAATTTACCGCGTTCCACTCCTCCAGGTCGCGTCGGGTGCCTCGATGCCAGCGCCTCCGTGCGCCGGAGACGTGCGGGAACCGAGGCGCCACACTTCAACGTTTATAGAACCGCGTTGACTTCCTCCGCGTGCGTTCCAAGCAGTACATGAAAACAATCTAGTGAAACCTTTCGTAACTGTTGCTGCCGAATCTCTTAAATAGCCACCAGACGCTATAGTGGCGCGGGCGATAGCAGGTGACAGCGGAGGGAATATTTTCCTGCAGTCGTTGTAGTATTTTCTTTCGCAAAAATCAAACATCTATGATTTTTTATGAAGGAATACTGCAAATATCCCTCATGTATTATGTGTTGTCTTATATTTCGGTAATTCCTTCTCCTTGTTGAACAATGTTGACAAATATAAACGTTACACCGCAATTAAACCTTTATATTTGGCTGCGAGTATATAAGACTAACCGTAAGGATAACCGCGAGCTAACCGTAAGGCGTAACGTTCAAGAATTCAGGATCGCACTGCAGAACCGATATTCAGCTCTTACCGAGGAAGCAGAGTTTACGATGCAGGAAGTCAGCGACAACCTTAAACGCTTTATCACGGAGGGTGCAGTAGACGTCGGGGGCACGATGGCTAGACAGGATACTGGTAAACTTTCCCAGGAGGCGAAAGATCTAATTAGGAAACGGCAAACCATGACGATCTCCACCCCAGCTGGCAGAATTGAACTAGCGGAGCTTTCGAAGTTTATAAGCGTAAGACAGCTGACATACGGAAGTATAATATGGAAAGTATTGCATATGCTGTAAATAACAGAGGCAGCCTGACAGCCGTGAAGGGGTGCCTAGGTGTGGGGAGAAATCAGATGTATGCACTTAAAGACAAGGAAGGCCATCCCATCACAAACCGGGATAAAATAGTCACAGTGGCCCATGAGTTCTATAGAGATCTGTACAGTAGCGGGTACATCCAGGATTATGCCAAAAAAAAAAGTAGTTCAGAAGAGATAGACGTCCAAACAGTAACGACAGCAATAAGGAAGGCTTTGAAAAAAATTAAAGGGGGCAAATCCCCTGGTGAGGAAAAGATAACATCAGACCTCTTGACAGATCGCAGGCACATTGTACTAGTAAAACTGGCAAACCTGTACACGCAATGCCTAATGACCGCGAGGGTACCGGAATCTTGGAAGACGAACATTATACTAATCCATAAGAAAGGTGACATGAATGATTTGAAAAATTACAGGCCCATCAGCTTACTATCAGTCGTCTACAAGGTACTTACCAAGGTAATCGCAAACAGAATTTCTGCCACCTTAGATTTCAGTCAACCTAAAGAGCAAGCAAGGTTTCTAAAGGCTATTCAACAATGGACCATAATCACACGTTAAATCAGGTGATAGAGAAGTGCGCTGAGTGCACTGAACCCCTATATATAGCCTTCATAGACTATGAGAAAGCATTTGACTCTGTCGAAACCTCAGCATTCATTCAGGCATTACGGAACCGGGATGTAGACGAGCATTATGTAAGAATACTAGAGGATATATACAGTGCGTCCACAGCTACAATCATCCTACATAAGGAGAGCAGTAAAATACCTTCAAGGAAGGGCGTCAGGCAAGGATACACAATCTCTCCGATGTTATTCACAGCATGTTTACAAAAAGTATTCAGAACATTGGAGTGGGAGCATGTGGATGTAAGGGTTAATGGAAAATACCTCAGTAACCTCAGATTTGCTGATGACGTTGCCTTGTTAAGTAACTCTGGGAGGAATTCCAAAGCTTGCTTACCGCACTGGACAAACAGAGTAGAATCGTGGGCCCGAAAATAATATGCAGAAAACTAAAGTAACCATCAATAACCTCAGGACAGCACAGCGGTTTGAGATAGGCGGCGAGGCTGTGGAAGTGGTAAGCAAATATATCTACCTGGTCCAAGTTGTGACCCTGGAGCCCAACCATGAGGCAGAGATAATTCGAAGAATAGGAATGGGGTGGAGTGCATTCGGCAGGCATTCTCAGATAATTAATGGCAGCCTACCATTGTGCCTGAAGAAGAAAGTGTATGAAAGCTGCATCTTACCCATACTCACCTACGGGGCACAAATTTGGGGGCTCACTAAGTAGGTTCAACTTAAATTGAGGATGACTCAGCGTGCAATGGAATGGAAGATGATAAGTGTAACATAAAGGGACAACAAGAGAGCGGAGTGGGTCAGGGAACAAACGCGTTTCAAGGACATATTAGTAGAAATTAAGAAGAAATGGACGTGGGCAGGGCATGTAATGCGAAGGCAAGATAACCGTTGGTCATTAAGGGTAACGGAGGGGATCCCTAGAGAAGCCAAGCGTGGCAGGGGGCGGCAGAAAGTTAGATGGGCAGAAGGAATCAAAAAGTTTGCGGGGATAAATTGGTCGCAGTTAGCCGAGGACCCTGGTAATTGGAGATTAGTGGGAGAGGTTTTTGCCCTTCAGTGGGCGTATATAGGCTGGTGATGATGATGATGATGATTATACCAGACCATTGCGCAGACTTTCTATCGCTTTGTCCGGTTGGCTGAATCGATTAACAGATAAACACAGACCAAAATTTCTGGGTTTGAGTAGCCCAAGAAAGATTATCTCTTTTAAAACTATCGCCGCCGCCGGTGATTCGAGAGCATCCAGCAGCCGCGGCGTCGCCCATGTGCGGGGCTGCGCTGGGGAAGCAGAATGTGCGCCCTCTTTTGGTCTCACTTTTAACACGAAAGTGTTTTATTTCGGGGAAACCAAGATTTCACAGATGTCATATCCGTCACAGAAGTTACGCCAGTACGATGAAGCAAGCGACTTGTAAAGGGTGCATCCTGCCCACAGGGTCTTCTTGCGGGGTAGCAACCATTAGTACTAAACAGCACGTTTATACAGGCGGTTGTTCGTTTGCGGGTTTAATATTTCAACTTGAAAGTGTTTAACGCCGGGATACACGAAGACTGGCGTCATGGAAATCACGCCAGTACACCGTTGCCGAACCGACACACCAGCAGGACGTCGCTCGCCAAGCACACCCACAAGACAGCCGCCGACCGGCAAATCATGTTCAGAAGCAGATTTAGCGGCAACTTTTACTTTCGTGTTTTACCGATTCCTTAACAAAGGAACCAACCACAGTTATTTTCTATAAAACACTGTCTTGCTAGTTATCCCTAAATTTCCGTGAGGAAGGTCTTATAACTGTGCTCGTACGGGGAATGCGTATCAGGCGGAACGTCCACTCACCACAATCGATGGATGTTTGAATTATATTCTAAGGTATTTCTGAGCAGTAGGCTAGCACATAAAATTCTGAGTGTGTTTTGTTACGTGACGGGTTGCATTCTTCTGTGGCCTTCCACTGCTGCGCTTTCATTAGCAATGGTCAGCTATAGTTCAGAACCTTGAGAATTCATTTCACAGCACGACCTGAGCACGGCTAGATAATCAACGAAAATTGCCCCGTTCGATTCGAAGGAAACGTCCCAGACGTTAAAGTGGCTTTGTCAGCGTGTTCGGAGCGTGCATTCATATAGGCGCTGAGGTTCCAAACATAGGTTTTTTTTTTTACTTGGCGTGAGGTGGAGTCAGTGAGTGGCACGCGGAATTACTTCCGTCCGCATGCTGGGACTGAGTCCAGTGCGAAACACAGGGGGAGACATTTCAACAGTGCAAACGTGAAATCTGTATACCGGGCAAAATATTTCTTTGCGACTTCCTCGGGCTCATCTTCTGAATGCTTTCTTTCGTCGCAAGCAACACGTAGAGTGTGTTGTGAATGCATGAGCTGTTTAAAAGCTTCGTAAACACTTGAAACTGTTGAATACTGTGAAACGAAGATCACTCTTACTAGTGCCAGTGGTCCGGGGTCGCTAGAAACAAGGTCGGTGTGTAGGAAACAAAGCAGATAAGGCATATAAGGCCTTTTAATAATTTTATTGATCTATGGAACACGCACTTGTCCGCTTATTGCCCCATCAACAGCAATCAAACGATTGTTCACAAACAATCAGGTGATCATAAACTGCAAACTATTCTTCAAAAGTAAATACCAGCCAAAAAAAGTATTATCGTACTCCATAAACCTTCAGGCGGCCTCCGTAAAGTAATCCCGGAGTTTTTCAATGGTAATGTCCTTACTACGCGCGCCAAAATTAAACACAACGCGTACAAAATTTCTGCCTTTGTCAGCACGGTGCGTGCGAAACAAAAACAATGCTGTCCACCTCTTGTCCCACATCTCCGCCGTGATTGCGACACTCTAGACCCATAACAAATTTCAAATACACCGTGTGCATTCGAGTGTACAGCTTCCCCAGACGCGGCAACGCACCTTTTTTTATTTATATCTGGCTCTGTGCAATCCATCGCAATAAGCTGAATTTTAACTTGCACCTGCGCTTTGCACACCGTAGTGCGGTAATTATCTCCGACAACTACCCAGGCATTCTGCCGGAGTCTCAAGGCCTCCTCCGCGCTCGCCGTCTCCATTCCCGACGCACTTGTCGAACCGGACGGTGCCTGAAGTGCAAGTGTTTAAGTATAGAATACTTTATGGGCTTGCTTTGTCGTCGTAGCTCGCTAACGGTCAATATCAAGCGACCGCCAGAATCAGGCGGCGCAGTGAGATAACGGACCAAAATAGAGCATGGTGTACCGTCGTGAGGGAGTAAAGTTGAGGCATGCAAACCCACGCCGTTTAAATATTCATAACCGTTCGAACCTCGTGAACCTCTGGCGCTTGTCATACATCTCCCCGTTGTTTAGCGCAAAAAAATGCAGGTACATCTCTGGCAAAATCAGTGTACATAGCCTGCAGCCCCCGCGTGCATTTAGTTAGGAACGCTCGGTGGGTTGGCTTTTACGTTAGTAAGCGAAAATAGCGGCCGCACAAGTAAAAAAGGACGCGTTCTAAATGACGAAGAAAGGCTGCAGCAACGCAGGAAAAAATGGCGGGGTCCTAATGCTGCAGAAAGGCTCCAGCAGCACAAGAAAGAAAAAGGGCGCGTTCAAAATTACGCAGAAAGGCTTCAGCCCCACCGGGAAAGAATTACGCGCTTGAAATGACGCAATACAGCTCCCGCATATCAAATAAAGCAAGCACAAAACGTTTCAGGCAGGGGCACGCGTGCACTGCGAATGCGAGAAATTCTAATTGTATATTCATCATGAGAGAAGTCAGGCAGGGTTGCCAGGAGCGTGATTGGTGGTACCAGTGAGCAGATAACGGCGCCACCATCAATTATGCCGAATCACTGCTCTGCACATCCGACAGCTTTCACATTGAGTAGATAGGCTTTAGTTTTTTCACGCGCATGAGCGTGC
The DNA here is from genome assembly GCF_048455015.1 of Haemaphysalis longicornis. Lineage (NCBI taxonomy): Eukaryota > Metazoa > Arthropoda > Arachnida > Ixodida > Ixodidae > Haemaphysalis > Haemaphysalis longicornis. The sequence continues at coordinate 200,460,410 of NW_027526407.1, read as the reverse complement.
AGTGAGTAGAAGCTAACTTCACAAACTTCTTTCTGTTGAATAGCACTTGTGCATTTCATCCGCAGCCACGCTTCAGAAGGAAAGCGAAATAGCAACACTCTCTAATCGGTCCTTCTGTAGTCAGAACGGCCGCCAAATACGGAGCAAGTTAACGACATGGCCATTTAGAGAACACTTTTCAGTATTCACAAAACAATCGGTCGATTTTAGCTGACCACGACAGCTAAAGCGAAGGAGCCCTGCTAATGCCGCAGATAAAGGCTGCTTCGCGCCCTGTCTACTCCTTCGTGACACCTTTCCTGGATGCCCTAGGATCAGGAGCAGCGCGGTAGTGTTGCCTCCTTTTACAGCACACGAAGCGGTCTCATAGCGTGTGGGCGAAGTTTCATTACCCAGAACAGCATTGAAGGCCATTGTTCAAGCAGGTTAAAGGGTATGCAATGGCCCCAAGCGCCCGACTTAAAAGCGTCAGCAGATCGCTTGCCATGCATTTCAGTGATTCTTATTTAAAAGCAAAGGTATCTACCTCTACCAGCCAGCGGGTTCGTCGTGGCGTGCGCAACAAAAAACTCCCAACTATTCCAAATAAAACTACTGCCACCACCGGAGTTCGACTCTGGGCCCCAAGAGACGGGCAGCAAGAGCCCGATGTATTATCGACGAAGCTACGGCCTTTTGAAAAGGATAGTCCTTCTTTGGCTACTTAAGCGCATAAATTTTGGTGTGTCTGTCTGTCTGTCTGTCTGTCTGTCTGTCTGTCTGTCTGTCTGTCTGCGACTCGATTCAGTCACCCGGCCAAAGCGAAGCAGAAGCTGCGCAATAGCATTATATTTACTCAGCCAAATCTAAACACCTAAGTACGGTGAAATGTTCATGTCAACCTTGTTGAACAAGAACAAGACATTACGCACATACAAGGCAGAAAATCAATACACAAGTGATATTTGCAGTGTTCCTTCATTAAAAAATTCATGGAGGATTGGTTTTTGCGATAGCAAATTAACTACTACATCAACTGCAGAAACCCGTAGCCTGCTGTTGCCCGCGCGCCTGGCGGCATTTAAGAAATCAAACAGCGACAGCAACGAAAGGTTCGACTAGATAGGTTCCACGTTCCGCTTTGCACGCTCGTAGAGTAGGGCAACCTTGTAGTAGGGTGCGTCGATTCACTCGCGTGTCTGCCGTAGGGCAGCGCTGGCATCGAGTACCCGGCCTGGTGCGGTGGAACACGGTAAACTTAAATTGACTTGAGCAAACCTCCAGCGTGTTTAATCGGGAGGAGCGCGACCCGAGAGGAACAGCATGAGAGGTAAGCGGGAAAGCGAAGGAAGGCATTTACTTGGCAGCGGCGCCAGTAGAATATGGTTGCGTCCGGTCAAACAGGGACACAGCGAAGTTGTCTTCGCGAAGACGTAGGGGCAAAGTATTTATTAGGCGAGGTGCCTAATTTGGGGGAAACATATCGAGAGCACGAGTTGGTGGAAGCAATATGGCGACCAAGAACCGAGCACACGAGCCGCTAGCTAACGCGCTCCTTCGTCGTCCTCTGCTTTAGCCATCACACGGCACGTACCCACGCGGGGGATTAGCATGTCCGTCCTACTTAATAATGCTCTCATCCCACAGACTGGCATGTGACATTACCCCCTCTCCTCAAAAGCATCGACTCGATGCTACAATTACGCGCGGGAAATGTAGTGCGCTGCTCGATGCATTGTGTGATCATCGCGAGAAGTATTGTTTGATGCGGACCACATGCACAATTTCTGGGCGAGATCGGGAACGTCATGCGGCGCTTGGGCTGGCTGGAGCGACTTCATAGGTAACATCGCTAAGCTGTCGTAACACCGTGTACGGGCCAAAGTAACTCTGCATCAGCTTTTCCGAGAGCCCCCGGCGCCTAACTGGAGTCCACATCCAGACCTGGTCCCCAGGGGAGAAGGTTGCATGTCGGTGGCGAAGATTGTAGCGAGCGGCGTCACAACACTGGTGCTGTTGTAATCGCTGGCGTGCCAGCGCGCGTGCTTCTTCGGCGCTACGCACAAACTCGTGAAGGGGGCCGCCTTGGTCGTCGTGTGTATCGGGTAGCAGCATGGCGTCAAGCATTGTGGAAGGTTCCGTACCGTAGACATGTGCAAATGGCGTCATTTGCGTCGTCTCTTGTTGGGCCGTATTATACGCGAACGTTACGTAAGGCAAAACTGCATTCCACGTCTTGTGTTCCGCATCGGCGTAAGTACTGTGCATCTCGGCTATTGTTTGGTACAGGCGTTTTGATAAGCCGTTGGTCTGGGGGTAGTACGCGCTGGCCTTTCGGTGGGACCTGCCACTCAATCTCAACATTTCTTGCAGCAGTTGCGTCGTGAAGGCTGTTCTACGGTCTGCGGATGCGCCATGCCACAGCACAATTCTTGTTAGAAAAAACTGCGCAACCTCAAGCGCTGTAGCCCGTGGAAGCACCTTCGTTTCAGCATACCTGGTTAAGTAATCCGTGGCGACTACTATCCATTTGTTCCCAGTTGTGGAAGTTGGAAAGGAGCCGAGCAAGTCCATGCCAACCTGTTCGAAAAGCGTTCTAGGAAGCTGAACGGGCTGCAGAAGTCCGGCTAACCGGCCCGGTGGTGCTTTCCGTGCTGGCAGTCCCGCGAGTTCGTACATACTGCCGTACGGTGGCCGATAGCTTCGGCCACTAGTACTTCTGCTTGATCCGTGCAAGCGTACGTGTGTAACCGAAGTGACCGGCGCTGGGCTCGTCGTGACAGGCCTGCAAGATTTCATTCCTGAGAAGGTTGGGCACGACAAGCAGGTAGTTACTCCCACTCGACGTGAAATTTCTCTTATAGAGAACGTTGCTCCGCAGACAGAATGAGGACAGTCCTCTGGGAAATGCCTTCGGCACGACGGTAGTGTGGCCTTGTAAAAAAATCAAACAGTGATCGTAGTTCCGGATCCGCGCTCTGCTGCTCCGAAATGGTGGGTGCGTCCAGAACTCCGATTAGCGCGGCATCGTCGCTGTCGTCGTCATCCGCGGGGGGAAGGCCAACAGGAGCTCTTAAAGGGCCGTCTGCGTCTGAATGCCGCTTGCCGGATTTGTGTATGATGGCCATGTCGAATTCCTGGAGCCTTAAGCTTCATCGCGCAATACGGCCAGTAGGATTCTTAAGGTTCGTGAGCCAGCAGAGGGAATCGTGGTCGCTCACGACGGTAAAAGGACGCCCATAAAGATGTGGTCGAAAATTGAGGAGGGCCCAAACAACAGCAAGGCACTCTTTCTCGGTGGCCGAGTAGTTACTTTCGGCCCGTGATAGTGTTCGGCTGGCGTAAGCGATGACTTTTTCGGCGCCGTCTTGCCGCTGGACGAGAACAGCGCCGAGCCCCACAATGCAGGCATCCGTGTGAACCATAGTTGCGGCATCCTCGTCGAAATGAGCCAGCACAGGTGGTGTCTATCCGTGACGCCAGAGCTCGTCAAAAGCCTCTTGTTGTTCATCCCTCCAGATGAAAGCTACGTGGTCACGTTTGAGGCGAGTGAGCGGGGCCGCAATGTGGGAAAAGTTCGCTATGAATCTCCGATAATCAGAGCACAGCCCCAGAAAACGCCGAATGCTATTTTGTCGGTAGGCGTGCAGAACTTCGACACGGCATCAAGTTTATCAGGATCCGGGCGTACGCCAGCTCGACTGACAACGTGACCGAGAAATAGTAGCTCTTCATACTCGAAGTGGCATTTTTCGGGTTTCAGTGTCAGTGCGGCAGATCGAATAGCCTGAAGAACGGACGTCAATCGCTCAAGTGCTCTTGAAAGGTCCTGGAAAACACGACGACGTCGTCTAGGTATACCAAACACGTTTGCCACTTCAATCCAGACAAAACGGTGTCCATATTTCTTTGAAATGTTGCAGGCGCTGAGCACAAACCAAAAGGAAGAACTTTGAACTCATAAAGCCCGTCAGGAGTAACAATTGCTGTCTTTTCACGGTCACGCTCATCGACTTCGATTTGCCAGTATCCGCTCTTTAAGTCCATTGACGAAAAGTAGCAGGCATGTCGTAATAGATCGAGTGAGTCGTCTATTCTCGGCAGAGGATATACGTCTTTTTGGTGACTTGGTTCAGTTTGCGATAATCGACGCAGAATCTCAAGCTGCCATCCTTCTTTTTGACAATTACGACGGCGACGCCCAGGGGCTTGTCGATGGCTGAATGGCGTCGTCGTCTAGCATCTGGTCCACCTGCTGCCTTATCGCATCGCGTTCTTTCGCGGACACTCGGTAGGGGTTCTGCCGAACGGGTCCTTATTTGAGGCTGTAATTATTCGGTGTTTGACCAACTGGGTTTGGCGGACGCCCGACGTCGACGAAAAGCAGTGCCGGAAACTGTTTAGGAGAACAGAAAGCTGGCGTTGCTCTGTCGGCGGGAGGTTGGGGTTAACGTCGATTACGAGCTTATTTGGCACCATGGCTGACGCTGTACTCTGCAGAACGAAAATGTCCATTGCGTTGTCGATGTCTTCGAAGACGGCAACCGCCTTTTCCTTGGCGACTCGCCGACGTTCATTTGTAAAGTTTGTCAGCAGGACCTCCCCTTCGCCACATGCTAGTGTCAACAGGCCCCTAGCAATCGCGATCCCACTTTCCAGAAGAAGGGGACTCAAGACCTCGGCAATACCAGGACCGCTTAATAGGTCATCGCACCTAACGGAAACAACCACGCAGGGCCATGGTGGTAGGCTAACTTCGTCACCGACAATTCGCAGGTTTATGGGTTGGTTGCCGGTACGTTCTGGTGTGTTATTTTTCGTAGAAAAACTCACACAGCCTTCGCCGACGTCAATTACCGCATCATCATCGCGCAAGAAGTCCATTCCTATAATAAGCTCTCTGCAGCACTCCGGAAGGACGACGAACGTATCGATGAAGTCCGAGTCGCCAATGCGTACCCTCGCGGTACATTTTCCGACAGGCGTCATTAGGTGACCCCTGGCAGTCCGAATATGAGGTCCATCCCATGAGGTCTTGACCTATCTGAGCCTGTCAGAGACTTCCCGACTAATTATCCAGTAGTCCGCCCCGGTGTCCGCTAATGCGGTCATTTCGTGTCCGTCGAAAAAAACTAAGTTCCGGCTGCGCGTTCACGTAGACGTCAAAGTTTTTGGCTTCCGGTTCCCCAACTGCCAGCGGTAGAGGGAGGCCTATGGAGCTTCAACTACTGGCAACCTTGCCTCCGTAGGGTGCGTCATCTAATTTCCCTGTGGTGGCGCCTGAGACAGCCGGGTAGGTGGCCCTCCAGGAGTGCGGTGGCTGGGCGAACCTTGGAGACATGGGGACGGCGAACACGATCGACGGAGTGGTGCGGTATCGCGACGCTCGGCGAGGTAGTCAGAACTGGCGACCGGTCTTTCTCCGAATGGGGGCCGAACAGCGTTTTGTTGTAGGAATCCAGGCAGTCCGATTTCGCGGTAGGGGCACAGGCGACAAATGTTCCCGGGTTCGCCACAGTGACAGCAGGGTGGCTGGTTGTCGGGAGTTTTCCAAAGGTCGGTCTTGCGTACTTGGGGACGATAATATTGTTGCAGACGGACCGAAGAGTTAGGACGAAACTGCTGTTCGGCAGTAAGAGGGACTGCTTGTTGTGGCCAGCATTCGGCTGGTTGGGGCGGGTGGTATGGAAGAGGTGGCGCGTCCGGTCTAGTGGTTGCGGCGGGATTCTGGGCAGTGAGAGCCGTGGCGAAGGAGACTGGGCATGGTGACGCTGGCTGCACTGCTGGTAGGGAAAAGGCGTTGCAAATTTCATCGTGCACCATGTCGGTGACGGAGGCCTGTATGGGTCCCGACGGGATGATGCCGCACTTAGCGAGCTCTTCTCTCAACACCGCGCGGATTAGATCCAGAATGCGGATGTCGTCATCCGTGGTCATGACAGCAGAGATGCTCGACGATGTTTTGGCGCCCATGCGGTCGTATTGTGGGGAACGCTGTTGTAGTGCCCTCTCAATGCCAGTAGCCTCGCGGATGAATTCTTGTACCGTACGTGGCGGATCCCGGACGAGACCGGCGAAAAGCTGTTCTTTTACGCCATGAATTAACTGGCGTAATTTTTTGCATTCTGCCTTGTCTGGGTCGGCTCGCTTCAACAGACGGGCCATGTCCACCGCGAACATAGCCACACTCTCGTTGGGTTTCCAAGTCCATGCTTCCAGAAGATGCTGTGCTGTTCACGGCGGTCGGAATTCGCGAATTTCGCTTGAACCTCGCGAAGAAAGGCTTCCCGAGTGCGCAGGCTCACTTCCCAATTCTCGAACCAGGTTCTTGTACCGTCCTCAAGCGAAAAATAGACTTGCTGGAGATTTTGGGTGGCACTCCACTGGTTTAATGCAGCCACACACTCGAACTGTTCAAGCCAGTCCTCGACGTCTTCGTAAGCCTCACCGTAGAAGTGTGTGTGTGTGGGGGGGGGGGGGGGGGTCGCGGGGCTGCTGAAACGTCACCGTAGTGGGCATCGCCTGCGCCATTACCTCTGGCTGAGAGGCGTGCCTCCTTGATGCAGACTCCAAGAGAAGGCCCTGTTCTGGAGGAAGGCCGAGTTTCCGGCGGCTACACCGATGAACCGGAGTGTGGACGGGCGAAAGTCTCTCGGGGCTAAAGTCCGGGGGCGTACGGGGCATCGGAAGCACCCTCCACCAGTGTTGCGTCCTGTCAAACAGGGACCCAGGGAAGTTGTTTTCGCGAAGACGTAGGGGCAAAGTATTTATTAGGCGAGGTGCCTAATTGGGGGGAAACATACAGAGAGCACCGGTTGGTGGCTAGCAATATGGCGACCAAGAACCGAGCACACGAGCCGCTAGCTAACGCGCTCCTTAGTCGTCCTCTGCTGTGCCCATCACACGGTACGTACCCACGTGGGGGATAAGCATTTATTTTTATTTATTTATTTATTTATTTATTTATTTATTTATTTATTTATTTATTTATTTATATATTTATTTATTTATTTATTTGTTTGTTTGTTTGTTTGTTTATTTATATATTTATTTATTTATTTATTTATTTATTTATTTAAATGCCGCACAGGCCCGAGGGCATTGAGTAATATGGTTACATAAAAATCAAAATAAGTGCAAGCAACCATCACGCGGCAGAAAAGATATGAAAAGAGCACAAAACTTCCATGCAGACGAGGCAAGATCAACAAAACCGCCCCTAATACGTACATTGCAGGGAAATAACGCAAACATGCTACAACGTTCAGAACACACAAAGCCCATCCCATGAAGAGATACAATTTTCGCAGTAACATCTGACGACAGAAAATAAAAACATATTCGGGATACATAGCGTACACAAGACACACAAAGAAAGTCGAATGACAGGGACAAATGGAGAAGAGATTCAAAACATGGAGAATACTTCAAACCCTTTCCCTAGCAAAGGCAACAAAATGGCGCCTAATTTTATATGGCGCTCTGTAAGTTTTAGTGTACAAAATGACGAAATGTTTTTAGAAAATTTTCTGAAGCAATGCTTTACGCAAGGCTATTCAATAAGCGAAATGGCCGTATACACTCCTGTGTGGAACCATACATACGAGAAAAACGTAATTGGTTCTTTAATACTCGGAACTTGTTTGATGCGACTCGAATAGGAAAGTGGAACGAGTTCAGTTATCAACATATTTGTGAAGCAATCACAAAAGGGCGATATTACGGTCAAGAACCAGAGGCTGGAGGGAATGATCAAGCTTTACTTCTGTTAATCTGGAATGGTGGCTTTAATTACGTGAGATGGTACGGGCAGCTTTATTTTCGACCGATTCGATAATGTCGATTAGATAGGATGCGGGGACCAAATAGATGATGCGTACTCGAGTTGCGGGCGAAGAAATGTCTGATAGGCAAATTTACGAATACTCGAAGGTGAATTACTGAGATACCTTTGATGCTTTTCTACATATGCCTTTAAGATGAGATGACCATGAGAGATTTCCCGTTAGGTCAACGCCGAAATATTTATATCATTTAGTCTCGCAACAGTTTTGTATAATTGAAATTGTACAAAAAACTTGAGTTGTTGCGCTTGCAGGTAAAAGACATTACCTGACATTTTGATACATTCGGAGCCGTTAAGCAAGTGTTACACCAATGGGGAATGAGGCTGAGGTTGTTTTGAAGCACTGGGTGGTTTGAAGCATCTGTAAATAATGCAGTCGTCAGCAAAGATGCGAATACGAGAGGAAATATTCAGTGGCCAATCGCTGATGCAAATAAGGAAGAGCAAAGGCCCAACAACGCTACCCTGGGGCCCACCTGGCGTTACGAATGTCAGAGATGAATCAATATTGTTAGCTACTGTGAGCTGTTGACGAATGGAAATAAAATTTCCGAGCCATGAAAGTGTGAACGAGTCAATACGAAGAGCGGTTAATTTTCTTAATGAGCCGACAATGGGCAGCACGATGAAAAGCTTTACAGAAGTAAAAAAATTCACTCAGTCTGTAGCTTGTTGTTCATAATAAAGTGCAGGCACGTCGTGAATTCAAGACACTGTGTTTCGCATATTAAGCACTGCGTAAAACCATGTTCATTATGAAAACAAAATTATTCGACTATAGCTCATTGAAAACACGGGAAGATATGGGTTCGATAATCTCGCAGCAAATACAGGTCAATGAAATGGGACGGTAAATTTGCGGGTTATTTCCATTTCCAGATTTATATACGGCGACCCATTTACTTATTTTCCTGGCACTGAGAAACTGTCCAGAGGATAAAAACGGCTTCAATATCATACATAGAATTACACTAGACGCAGATATGGTGTTAAGGAAAGTTTTCTACCTCTACCAGCCGACGATTCCTTCGCGGCGGCCGGGACAAGAAACTCCGGACGCGGATAGGGAGGGTGAGGGCGGTTTTCTCTCGCAGAGTGAAGATGAGTGCGGCGATAGGCGGTAGGGTGCTAGTACCCAGTATTTCCCGCGCACAGAATCCCTCTCGCACCGACGGGCGCGTTGGAGGGACAGGTGTATTGTCTGCTTGAGCGACGGTTGTTTTGGCCTATTCAGACATGCTTCGCGTCCATTGCGCGCTTCCTTCGCATTACTTGATTAGCTTGTTTGACAGCACCTCCTGTGCAACTCGGACCCGAGCTAATTAGGTGGTCATACGGCAAAACTACGTTAAGGATTGGTTTGCGGGGTGGGAAAACAAAATGTTGAGATCACATACATACATCTGGTCGCCAGAGAAACGCTACCTTTTTTGCGCTGCTTGCCACAAATGGGATTCCATTTTCTCAATTGGTGAATCCCGTTGCGGTTGTGTTTTAACAAGTATTACAAAAGGCAAAAGGAGCAACTGGTTATGATCAATAGCGATTGTAAAAGTTCCTTCAGCTTTCTCGCAATTCTCAAGCTTATTAAACTAGCAGTTTAAATTGGTATAAATGGTACTCACCAACTTCAAACGCCGAATTGTTTCGGTGACTGCGCTTGTGTAGCGCGGTGGTGTAGCCCCAAGCTAGCCCGTCAGTTTGGCTGTCTCACCCTTTGGAAGACGGTCATCTCCGTTTTCTATCACTTCCGACTCGCGGCCTGCCCACAGCGGTGGCGTCGGCCGCTGCTCTATCGTGGCCGTGGCCGACGCTCCTGCATTTGGGATCCCATCCCCACGAATTCCAGGTAACGGATGGCAGAATCTCTGGTTTCGCTCTTTGCAGAGCCACGCGTGTGAATCCATGTGACGTCGCATGGGCAATTGTTGTGGGTGTAGTTTAACACTTTGCTTTCCAACCACCTTCGCAGCGTGAATTGGAGCCAATTTTTTTATTATTTTGGAATAGATATTATCAACACCAGTTGAAGTAGGTAACATTAGCTCGTTGCGGAGGTGTGCTGCTCCCTCCACTGTGACTCCAATACTTTCCATGTATTGCCAGTCATAATCATCGACGTTAGGTGAATATGTATGATCCTCTCGGGTGAAAACTGATGAAAAAAGTGCATTAAAGCACCGGTACACACCTCATTTTGTAGGGGGGCAGTCAATTCAGCATGTAAAGACATCTGGTTTGAGTCGTGGTCAGAAGATATTACCTGCCAGAGCTTTTTTCGATATGTTTGAAGAAAATGAGATAAACCTTCTGGAAAGTACTTATTTTTATCTTTAGTAATGGCAGAACAGTGCGTTTTTAAGCATAGCTTGCCCCTTTCCCGGGCAGAAGCACTGTTGATACGTTTAGCTCTACTGTAAAAAATTGTTTTTCTTCTTGATCTTACGAACAGCTTTAGTGATCCAAGGATTGAATTTGTCGTTAGTTAGCAAGATCAACAAGATTTATTGCTTAATTAGACGGGAGATATGATTACTAAAAGAACCCTAGTCATCTTCCACGGGCCGATAATAAAAGAAGTCTGCAGCGTTATCATTCAAAAGCTGCTTCAAGTTCTCCGTTTATTTTCAAGAAGTTATCTTTAATATAATCGCGTATTATCTTCTTTGAGGTGCCTGTAAAAGGTAATAATACATTTATATATACTTGAAGTAAATCGCGATCGCTAAAGCCGTTTAGGTGCGCTACATGTCCCATTGCTCCGGGAGCGCTGGTGAGTAAAAGGTCAAGAACGTTATTACCACGGGTAGGTTAGTGAATAACCTGCAAGAAGTTCAAATCGAAAATCGGTAAATAAATTCAGCTGACGTTAGACAAGTCAACAATAGGTTATTTATTAATTAGTTTATTTATTTATTTATTTATTTATTTATTTATTTATTTATTTATTTATTTATTTATTTATTTATTTATTTATTTATTTATTTATGTATTTATTTATTTATTTATTTATTTATTTATTTATTTATTTATTAAAGAACATCCTCCAAGCATGAAGGCCCCAGCAGGAGGGGCATAATGTTGGTAACAATATCAACCAAACATTGATACAAACAGTAAACAGCAAAAATCAGAAACAAGTACCGAAGAATAAAACAGTGTACGCTAGGCGCAACTACACCGCCACAACTAAACATTTGCTTCTAATGAACCAAGAGAGTTTAGAACATTTTTGGGTGTGTTGTTCCAATCATTATTGTGCGGGGGAAAAAAGAAAACTTAAACAGATTGGTAGAAGGGAACATAGGGGTTAAGGACAGAGAATGGGAATGACGATTACGGCGAGTAGCAAGGGGTTTCAAGAAGGAACTCCAGTCCAAAGCAAGTTTGCGGTGGTAAAGTAAATACAATAATTTAAGGCGGAGAAACTGTCTTCTGGACTGCAAGGTTTGAATTCCGTTGTTACGCATGAGCTCGGAAACCGAGTCTTGTGGATGAAATTTTGAATAAAGAAACCGAATAGCTCTCCTTTAGATCTCTAGCAAGTCAATATTCTTTGATGTATGAGGGTCCCAAACAGCGCAATTTATCCCAATTTATGAACGAGAAGTTGAAATCTTTTAACGAACAAATAGAATGTGTTGGAGAGTGTTGAACAGCCGTGGCTAAACTATTGCACATTTCGGATACGAATGCTGTAGTGGCGTCAGGTGGACGATAGCAAATACCTTTTAGACGTTTGGTTGTATTTATTGTTACTGTCACCCACACATTTTCAAGAGACAAATTTAAGTCGACAACAAAGGATGTGAAGGTTTTCCTAATGCCGAGAACAATACCATTGCCTGTTTTTTTTTTTCACTTCGCATTATTGGAACAAGAAGAGTTTACCCTACACGCGAGCGAAGACAAACTAGCTTTGGGAGTGCATGTGTGGATTTCACCAAAGCTTTTGATTAGCTTAGTAACCTTTTATTACTGCAGACACTTGAGCGCGATGGCTTGGGGGGGGGGGGGGAACGCGACTTTTACTAATGTCATGGTTCGGACGTAAACAACAGTTTGTATGCGTAAAGGCCTTTCATTTGAAAGAAAACAAATTTTCTCCGCTGTTCCTGAAGGAAGCATGGTAGTTCAATGTTTGTTCCTTGTTTACGTAAATGACATTGCAAACACAGACAAAAGAGGAACATTTATTGTATATGGGGACCATACGACCTGATCATTCTCAGCCCACTTGGCAGCGTGGACAGCGGCTTGAACGCATAGTAAAACTTGTGCTTTTCTCAGTCCTGTGCGCTGCGGATCCGGCTGGTGCTGCTATCAACGACTGTAGTACCCGGATGCTGGCAGTGATAGAAATTCGCTCCCTGGGACGCAGCCGTCACTCATCTGGACCACATTACCCGTTTCCTGGTGCTTGCACTGGATAAAAGGGCGCTCGAACGGTGACGCCGATCACTTGGCAGCGTGGAAAGCGGCGTGAACGTATAGTAAAGCTTCGGCTTTCCTCAGGTTGGAACGGTTTCTATTATTCAATATTTCAATTGCGTAACCTGCTTTCCTTGCTGCCAAGTTGTTCTCAGTTGTTATCAGCTACCGTGATTGTGTGAATGCCGAAGGCTTGTGTTGAAGATGGCTACCGAAGTTGCTGAATTGAAAAAGGAATTTCGTAAGGAACTACGGGAACTGAAAAGCAGTCTTGACTTCATAAACAAAGCCTGCCGGGAGATGAAAGCTGAATGCAAAGACCTGAATACTGAGAACGCGGCCTTGAAGACCACGCAAGCAGTGCTTGTGGAGGTGGTTGAACCATTGAAAAAGCAAGCGACACCGCAAGGCCAATATTCCCGTAACAAAAAAAATTAAGGTGAAAGGGGTGCCACATGCCAAAACAGAAAATATTGTGGAGCTACCAGGTAGGCTTCGAAGCGCACTGGGTGAGCCGATTGCAAGGAATGTGTGTAGGTATATATGTAGGTATGTACGTAAGTTTATCTATAAGTAAGTACATGCGTGTGTGCTTCTATATATCTGCCTATTGCGTTAAATCTAATATAAAGACAACATCTGGAACGAGAAAGTGTTTTTCAATTCTTGATATTTTTGTTCAAAAAATTACGCATTGCTTATTGTGTGCGACATTGTATACTTTTTCTGTGTGTGTGTGCAAAGTGTCTGCGCACTGTTTATTCTTCCCTGTTTGCCGTTCTACTATGCATATGTTCGCAAGTTTTCTCAATAAAGAGTAAGAAACTGATCAAGCTGTTTTTCTGACACTCGGCTTCCTTTGACACTCAGCTAACCTTGACAATCAGCTTTCTGTTAAATTAAAAATAGTTTGTTTTGGCAGAACTGCACCCTCGGTTACAGTTAACAGTGGTGCTCCACAAGGCGGGATCTTGGGTCTATTGCTCTTTTGAATTTACATAAATGGCCTTGCCTTTTGTTCACACTTCACTACCATGCATTTCGTATGCGGACCACAGCGGCGTATTTCAATCACATCAAAACACGTGTATCTTAATCGACATGCTCCAGGCCAGCCTGTTCACCCTCGAAAGGTAGTGTCTCCTCAACAACGAATCGATTAGCTTACTTCAAACTTGTTTCTGCTCTTCCGTTCCCCTCAAAGTAAGATTGCAGCCATCCCTCCCTCCATGTTTCAGGTGGCAAGATTGAACTTCGTGGTGGCACTAATTTTGCGGGGATAGTACTCGATTCTTACCTTACATTTTGTGAGTACGTAGTCTTCATTAAAACATTTCATTTGGCATCAGAATTTTTATTTGGGCTAGACCGTAGTTGAACTCGCAAACACTTATACACCTGGAAAGCCTTCAAAGAATCCTGCAGCTCTCTGTCGCCACGCGCAAGGTATAGGTCACAAAGCACTGACGCGATGCAAGAGCCAATTGGCACCCCATCCTTTTGCGAGAAAACAGACCCTTGGTGACAAATGTACAGCGAGTCTCAATACAATTTCATAGACACAAGAAGTTTCTGGAGGAAAGACCCACTTCGTTTTGGAATCGCACTTTTCCATAAACATCAATACTTTGCTCCACCACTAAGAAAACATTGTCTTAGGGCTGTACAATAGGTACGCTGTACAATAGGCTGTACGCTGTACAATAGGTCTAGCTTGTCAACTGAGAACCAGTTCATATCGGGGCTGTCCTTTAGGTAGTCCACAACTTCATCAGAGCTTCTCATCAGGAAGGGATCATCAATTGGTAACTTCTTTGAATGCCTCTCAAGGAAAGTGGCAACATTCCTTTGCCAAGTAGCTTTGTCATCTAGTATTGTCCTGAAAGGTTTACCCTCCTTGTTAGTCTTCAGCGTGAAGAAAGGGCGAAGACTGACCTGCGTGCTGCTCTTGATTGCTTTGGCCCGATCGTCTAGACGCAACTCGTTGCACAACTTTTCGGCTGACGTTCGCATCCTTTTCAGGTGCTTTTCCTTAACGCCCTCCTCTCGCTCGAAGTCCTTGGTGATGGCTGGTTGTGCCTTCTCTTGATACTGCGATTCTTCAAGAACAGCGAATTCTCCGGTTTTGTCGGACTGCAGCAGCACTAATCCACTGTCATGGAGGCAATCGACGGTTTCTTTAAACGTCGAGCCCAAACCCTTTGCAAATATCTTGCAGACAGTTACGCAATCAACCCCCTCGGTAACGCAAGCGTCTTTCCCGCCTTCTGGACCACAGTTGGCAAGGGTGTGCACCATAGCGAGTAGATCAAGAGGTTTTTGTTCCGGATGAGCTGCACACTTCGCACCTTTGGCCAAGAAGTCATGAACCTTTTCTGGCAACTGGACTCGTGAAAGGTTGTGCACAGTTTGTGTTTCCTTTGCATGGTGTTTTCCCTTTCTCGGAAGAAGTCGGAACAAGTTGGTAAACTTTTGTTCCCCTGCCCTCCCGGCGACGTCTCGAAAGATGGTGCACATCATCTTGCTTGAACCGGGTGCCAAAATGCCCTGGCAGGTTATTCTGATGTGGTCCTGGAACAGACTTACTTGTCTCCAAGTTTCCTACCGCAGCATCTGGCATATGCTGTGAGTGGTGCGATCTGTTGGCCCAAGGCTCCAGAACAGCATGGAAAATATCCGTGCACTTAACCCATCCGTTATGGCGTAGGTCAGCGTCCCAGTACGGTATCTGGATTCCACTATGTGGTCAATGAAGAAACATATCTTCGGAAGGGGACGGAGGTGAGGAACATATAGGCCCCAAGAAGTGGAAATGAAGTTCCGTAAAGTACAGCACAAAGCTAGTTTGCAGGGGAATGTTGCCACTTTCCTTCAGATGCATTTAAAGAAGTTACCAATTGATGATCCCTTCCTAATAAGAAGCTCTGATGAAGTTGTGGACTACCAGAAGGACAGCCCCGATATGAACTGGTTCTCAGTTGACGTGCAAGACCTATACGCCTCGAGCGCGGCCTGTAGGGGCGCCACTGAAATCCCCCTAGCGGCCCGTTTCGAAAGCAGGCGCGGGAGTCCCCGGCCCGCTCCCCCTGTCGCCGTTGCTTTTGGGGCTCGTTCAAGACAGCAATTTACCGCTTGTCCGCGTTCGAAATACCGAATAACGTGGAGCAGGCACTCTGTTTGCAAGCCTGGTGTGTTCACGAGAGTATAAACGTTTATGACGCGATCTTAGAAAGATCTATATGAGCGCCGGGCGTGTGTCATAGGCCGGCGTCCCGAAGCCAGTATTTGCATGCAGCTGATAGCAATTCCACTGCCCTGAAATTTAGTGGCAGTGTCTCCGTAAGCAGTGTTTCCTCCGATGGTCATGTTGCGGCCATACACACTATGATGTAAATCGACTTTGTGCACTACAAAATCCAGCGGAGCACTCATACCTGACAGCACGAAAGTTACGCCTGCCAATATCACATATCAGATATTGATCAGTACCCTGAACAAGCCAATGCGGCATAAATTTCGCAAACATTGTACCAAAGAAGTACGATGGATAATGCAAAATTACACTCCGGAGTCAGCACACGACGACAAATTTAATGCTAGGTCGTCTTGTCCCGAGGTGAGCGCTCGCAAGAAATTCATCTGTTACATTTATCCTCCACGAGAAGCGCGAAGATGGGCTTATAGAGTAATCCGCGTCCGCGACCACACTCTTCTTCGAAGCATCGTCGTATGACACTGGGAGACTGCAGAATCTAGCATAAACCGAAATCAGAGAGACCCTTATCAGATACGACACTCTTCCAACGAGTCCGTGTGTACGAGATTTCGGCGCACGTTAAGGATCTCCAGGTGGTCAAAATTAATCCGGAGCCATCCACTACGGCGTTCCTCATCGTCTCCGTTGCGTCGGCGCGTTAAACCCTGCAATCAATCAATCAACTCTTTCAACGACACCTCGTATTTCTTGTGAACTGCCTACCTTGTATTCTTAAAAAAATGCGTCCGCCGAGTGATCAGCCGTTCGTTGAAGGCGAAAAACAAACGAAAAATGAACACGCACTTTGTGTGTGTGATAACTAAAACGTTCATTCGTTGATTTCGCTCCGCATTTGTAAACAATGATAGTTGAGCGTCCTCCTTCTCATCCCCCCCCCCATGCCTAGCGAAATATCAGCGCATTTCGGATCTAGTTGGTCTGGTGATTACTACCTTGCTCAAACAAACCTTTTTAGCATTTCAGAAGCTGCACTCGGTTTTTTTTTCATTCCCGTACGACTATTCTATTTATTCCTGACTTGCAGACCATTCATTTTCCCGTGGTTTCATTAACATATACCTTGGTTCTTACTATAAGGCATGAGTGAACACATATCTGACAATGCACAGCCTTTGAGTGTACTTAACATTTTCGCGTGGCTTATATTCCCATGAAAGGCACAAGTTTTTGTCAGCTATTGGGTTATCACATCCCTGAAACATATTTTTCTACGACGTACGTACTCGAAGCAAAGCCGCATTTGTTGTCTGCGCTGCAAAACGAACCAACCTCTTACAGTGCCAATATTAGGTCTAAACGAGGTAACAATAAATAGAATTCACTTGTGCTGACGTGTTCGAAGGTGACAGCGGTGATATGCTGCTGCCGTCGCCGACGCCCGCAAGAGCGGCCAAGAAGCGCGCAGAACCGCCTCCCCGGGTAGCTCTTGTTGGCGTTCGAGCTCTCTACCAAGACGCAGCTGTTTTTTTAAGCACCCTAAACGTGCAGTTAGCTTACAGACGTCACCATAACAAGTAGTTTAGTGCGCGGAAAGGCAAAGAGAAGCGAAAGAGAACCAAAACACTGCATGACCACCTATCAGCCACGCAGCGCTAATCCCGCAAACGCCGCGGAGAAGCGGCGGCAGGCGGCGCAGCGATCGCGAATCTCGAGGCGTATTCTACAGCGTACCCCAAGACAATGTTTTCTTAGTGGTGGAGCAAAGTATTGATGTTTATGGGAAAGTGCGATTCCAAAACGAAGTGGGTCTTTCCTCCACGAACTTCTTGTGTCTACTGAAATTGTATTTAGACTCGTTGTACATTTGTCACCAAGAGTGTGTTTTCTCGCAAAAGGATGGGGTGCCAATTGGCTCTTGCATCGCGCCAGTGCTTTGTGACCTTTACCTTGCGCGTGGCGACAGAGAGCTGCAGGATTCTTTTAAAGCATTCCAGGTGTATAAGTGTTTCTGTTATGTTGACGATTTTCTAGTGTGCATACCATCCAGTAGCAACGTTCATGACGCTTCTATAGGTATTTTGGATAAGTTTACACATGAACTTCCTGTCAACGCCTGCTTGCAATTTCTAGATGTTAGCCTCAAAAATTGTTCTGAACAATTGTTCTGTTCTTGTCCTATCGAAACCGGTCAGAAAAGGGCTTACTCCCTTTTGACTCTGCCCATACAAAGCTAAACAAGCATGGATTCGCGTTTTCGTGTCTTTCGAAAGCGGTCAAAAAATCCTGCCACCACTGTATCACGTAAAGCCTTAGCTTCCAAGTCGACCGGCTAAAGAACAGTGGTTATCGAGACGCGTTGCTAGTTTCTGATGCAGAAAAAATCATGAGAACAGCTATCAAAGGGAAAGGTTTAGAAGAAGGAGGTGTGAAAGAGCGCATTCGACCTGTCGTCTTGCGATACGTTCACGGCGTTTCCCACAGGTTGAAAAAGGCGGGGGAAAGCTTAAAGTACGTACCAGTTGTTTTAACTGCACCTTTAAAGCTCGATGGCCTTTGTAAGGCTTTGCAATTAAGGAAAGAAAAGGGAGCATGTAAGGCAACATGCAAGGTTCGGCACGTGCGAACATTTGTGAATTCCGCGCAGGGTGTTGATTATAAGATACCTCTGTCTTGCGGTCGTTCCTACATCGGACAATCAGGCCGATGTATCAACAAAAGACTGCGTGACCATAGATATGCTTGCCAACTAGTCAGCACAGTGGGGCATCTTGCGGCACACCGTGCGAGGTGCAAGTGTGAGGTCGCATTTGACAAAACCACCATTTTGTTTCGCGCTAAAGATAAAATGCCCCGCGAGATTTACGAAGCGTTTTAAATAATTTCAGGACGTGAGGGAGAATGTGTGAGCACCCCTTCGATTGCGCTCACCTAGCGTGAGATTAAGTTTTTTGAATCATCTTTCTAGCGACTGCACGTGGACCCGCTTCGACCACCGCTATCTTTTTATCACTTTTTATCTGTATATTTCACCCATCTGACTCCCCTTCCCCGTCTATCTGGAATTTGTTGTTGCGTTCTGTGTTTTCTATGTATGCTTTTGTTTAGTTTCGGATTATACAGTTGTCAGTGCTCCGTCTTCTTGTGAAAGTCTACGTTGTTTTCCCGTGCCCATCTCTGTGTTCACAGCAAGCGCAAGGTACCTTCAAAATCATTTTGTTACTATCATCATGGGAGGTCTCGCCTGCGGCTTTTACCTTGAGACCTCTGTGCATCTCTGTGCATCTCTGCCGATTTATGATTCATGTTCAGACTTTGGAAAGAAAATTCAGTTCAATTTAAAAAACGTCTCGTGGACATTTCTTGGACCCAAATATATTTAGCTGCCTTATATTTATTAACATCCAGTACTCTGGATCTGTTTTTCGCTGATTCTTTAACTATCGTTTTGTTGATGCCAATGGTCAATTTTTATGGGCTTAAAATTGTGTTTAAGTGAACGAAAGCGGTAATTTCCTGAACGTACCACAATTTCTCGTGCATATGACGTGGGAACGTTTCCTTTGAATAGTTTTGGGTATAAGTGTTACATGTGCCTGATTAAATTGATAATGCTTGTTTTTGCCTCGTTTGGAAGCGTCCTTGTACCGAAATTTAACTGTCTGGAAGACGAGGACCTTCACAGCTGTGCTCTAGTTTTTTCTCTAAGTGGTGGTATCTATACTGTTGGCGTATTATGCCAGACGAAATTAAACAGGAAGCCTAAATTAGCTTATTGCGCATATTTTGAAAAAAAACAGCATAGTAATGTGGCGAAAGTGTAATTATGCTTTGTGTTTTTATTG
Organism: Haemaphysalis longicornis; assembly: GCF_048455015.1. Lineage (NCBI taxonomy): Eukaryota > Metazoa > Arthropoda > Arachnida > Ixodida > Ixodidae > Haemaphysalis > Haemaphysalis longicornis. The sequence goes on along the minus strand of NW_027526407.1, from coordinate 200,441,095 downwards.
TTCTACATCACTCTGCCATTTTGGAATGTTCTCTTTGATGAAATTTACTTGTTATACCTATACGTTCGTTAGTGGTCTTACTAATACGTTCACCTATTTATTTACAGGAAACGCTCCTACTCCTGCATGGTAGAAACCGTTTGGATGTATATTCTAGAAATTGCCTAAGCAATGCACGGCCGAAGTAAATGTATCCCACATACAAAAGCCACATGTTTCGTTGCACCCACTATGGCTTGAAATAAAGATTGTTTTGCTCTAACCGTCCAAGTGCTATTCAAGGTTATTGGTATTCTAGCGATGAACTCTAGTAAGGAGAATAAAAGCGTTGACTTAGAGGACAAACTTGCGCTGGCAATCACTGGCGATGCCACAGCAAGAGCAAGTTGTTGTAGTTGTTCCTTATATTAAAGGCGCATACCCAATCAGGCGATCGGCCCAACGGAAAGAGATTACTAACTAGGTACATTACTCAAGGAAACTTAGAAATATATGAGAGTGTTTTTTTCGCGTGTTTGAGGAATCAAGTTTGAAAATTAGTCATTATTCTAAATAACACAAAAAATGGAAATAAATAAAAAAATCAAGACGAAGAAGAAGAAGGAGGAGGAGGAGGGGGAGAATGAGGAGGAGGAGGGGGAGGAGGAGGAGGAGGATGATGGGGAGAAAAAAATAAAAATATTCAGAAATGAAGACTTTTGTAGGGCTTTGGTGACGCGCCAGAATAAGAATCGGATTACGTTGTGAATCTTTTTGAATGTTCTATGAAGCGCAGAACAGCAGAACGAACATCCCGGCGGCAATATCCCGTTTCTGAAGCCCCAAATGATAATAGAGCTGGCACTGATAATGCCAATCCCTGGCTATGAAGCGGCACCTCAAGGAGCTGACGTCTGAGGGTTGAAAATCGCCGACAGGACAAAAGGAAAGGGTCGACAGACCCTTCTTCATTACATTAACTGCACATAGCAGACTACGCCAGACGAGACCTGTGGAGGTATCTATTCAACTGGGACATACGACAACAAAAGCTCGTTACAATCACCTCCAGGTCACGTGAAGAGCAAGCGAGCTGGCACTTGTTCTTTCTCTTGTGTTCGCCAATCTTTCTCTTGTGTTCTCTTCGCCAATCGGGGAATTTCGCTCGCAATAATAAAGTCGCGGCATTGCTCCCCCTACTTATACTCGGGGACAACTTTCTGTGGCAATGGAGCGAAAGCTACGGAGGGTGGGGGTGGGGGAAGCTAACTGCTCTCTGTTAATGCGCGAAGTAGTTCCCAATAAACTGGTTTCGGTGTCACTTTCGGCGTGACCGATACGCATTTGAAACAGTTAATTTCCTCGCATAAGCTCCGTAGTTGAGTGCGCTGAACCACGATCACCGAGCATGCGGGAATATTGGCGTCTCCTTCCATACGCTTCATTTGTTTGTAAACACAGGCCAACACTTTGACTGGACACGGCCCGAGCGGCCGTGAACTTGAGAACTCAGACTGAGTGTGGACTCAGTATCGTTCAGAAAAAAATTGAATTTTGTAAGCGCTGCAGTTTTGACAGAATTTACCGATCTGTAAACTCTTCTACTGGGCAGCACCAGCGGCATGTGGAGCGTACCTACCTAGCGCGGTCGCGGTATTGGCGGTGAGATGTTTGAGTGGAGCCACCTGGCTCTGACATCAGCTTAGGGACTCGCGCCGCTGTCGTCTGCTACGCTCGCGCCGCTGCTACACTCTCGTCGCTGTCGTCCGCTTGTGATGGGCAGCAGTGCCTGAGCTCTAAATTGCCCGCTTTGATGCTGTAGTGCCCTAAAAAGCGTATTTCCAGTAATTCAGTAATTTTGCCAGCTACTGAGACCTCTGAATAATTTCAAGCCCTATCCCGCACAAGTCTGCAACACACAAGGAGAGAGAGAACAACTTTATTCAGAGCATCGGTCAGATGATCGTGTGTAACTCGTCCTTTCCAGCTTATTTGATAGGTTCAGTTCCCAGAGCTCCTCGATAAGTATTCAAAATGCGTATGCATTCCTGAAGTATTTTAGAGATGCTCTGATGAAGACTCAACTATCTAATGCTACGCACTATGCAGCGGGCCCTTACACTAGCATCGCACAGCAGGAAATAAAACGGCTGTTTTTTTATTTCTTTCGTTGTCGTTTATTTGTATTGGATGAATGTTTTTTTTCGGTGCCCAACGCGTTATTTTTGTGCACCGTCACAAACTCCTTATTTGTAGGTCTGAGGATGTTTCGGAGGCTCGCAAAGTTCGTGTGGATATTTACTTTAGTCTGTAAGGCTGTTGCGACGCTGATTCCTCGAAAACCTGCCTTTGACTCTGTCATCGACTTGCCACGAACCGGCGTATTCACAGTGGTGAACTTTGCGCCTACTTGAACTATGCGCTTTTCAGCGACCTCGTGGCTTCTCAAAGCGCCAACCGGCCAGCGGCGGTGCTAACAAAAGCAATGCTGGGCGCCCTGCACAACAAGCCTCGGCGGCGTGCCCGCGCCTCATTGTCATGCCCTTTTGTGGCGTGTTGTCTTCAATAGGCCACTAGAAGATTATTACCACCGAGGGATGCAAGACGTCTTCGTGGTGGTGCAACATCGCCAGGACAAAAGAAGGCTCTGACCACGGCGGATTGCCACGGCGGGAGCAACCTGGCGCTCACCTGCCCCGGAGAGGAGGGGCCTCTCGTGCGTGTGCGCGTGTGTTTTGCGTGGTGGCGCTCCTATCAGTGCCATGACCTCCGTGATTGGTGCCTCCTGACGTCAGCCGGAGAAAAAGGGTGAAGGGGAAGGGACCCAACGTGCCTATTTAATCTCTCGCGTGCAGGAGCGCACTGCCCGCTCTCATACCAAGATGTAAATACTTGTATATAAAGTTTTCTTCTTCGTCAACTTGCCCGTCATGACTGCCCCGGCACTTCACCCACCTCGGCCCACATCGACCACGCTACCATGGTTCGCAACAGTGGAGTCAGCGGTGAAATTCCCAACAGTGGAGTCAGCCCTCTGGCTTCCCAACAAGGCATACACTACCTTTTTTAGAAATTGCCTTTCGTTATGGCTGCGTACAACAAGGTGCATATCTGCAGCTCGAGTTCTTTAGTCACATGCACGTGCAATGAAAAGGATTGTACCAGGCCACCGCGAAACGGCGCAGACAACGTTTCCGATAGTACACGAGGCGACCTTTGTGCCCTGAATATCTATCCTAACAATCGCTATCGTAACGAACTGATTCTCAACCAGAACAGTTATGACATGTTTACGGTAATAAAGGCTTGATATACTTGCTAACGAACGCAATAAATAGTATACGTGCTAGTTTTCAGTATGCCAAGAATAAAAACCGGTTATTATGTACCAGCAGCTCGCCATTTTTTTCCAACCCCTTCAGTCGCAAAGAACAAATCCTGGCCTACTAGAAGGGCACTCGATGAATTGAAGTAAAATTACTCTTACTCTCTTGTCCTGCACCGAGGAGCCCGCTCACTAATCAGCTCGATTTTACTGTTAAATAATGTTTTCTCCTCCAGCTCCTCTTCCTTTTGTGGGCAGTTTTACTATAACGCATATCTGAATCTTGGAAAGACAGAACTCAACGAGAAATACCGAAATATCTCTCCAGGTCTGAAAGAACATAGTGCTACTGTATTTCACCGTATACGTGACTCGTTTTGCTCAATAAGCCTCTATACCGGTTCGAATTAGGCTTGGTATAAAACATGCACTCGCCTATGCACACAGTAGGTTATTTGTAACTAAACTTACATTTTTGGCGCCCCATAGTGCATGTCGGCACATTTTCATGCTATAACAACTTAGGGTGATATAATACACCACTTTCGAGTGTACGGCAAGGTTGAAAAAACTGTTTTACCTTACATACGATTACTGGGAAACGTAATGCCTTCTGCCAAAGCCGACAGCCCCGAACCCCTAGGCTTGGTCTTGCATTTTGGCTGTTGTCGGTTATTAGACGCTGGCTGTCCCTTTGTTCGAAAGATTTCTGAATAGAGAAGCTGGCGCCTAGCTCCTATTGTTCACGCTATACACATGACCGGCTTCGTAGGAATGGGCCGACGCCGGCAGTGTTGTTTCTCGCGTAGCGGTATTTAAAACTATACTTTAATTCACGCCTTGAGCTAATGTGTGCGATTTTAAGTCTTTTATTATGATAAAAGGTTGCGAATAGGTAAAATCTTGTGCGAACAAGCATCAAAAGTCAACCGCGCGCAAAGAAATACCGGGGAGAGCGAGCCCGAGTGAAGCAGACGACAAATTCGAGAGTCCCTAAGCCGACTACACGGAGAAACGTTTCGCAGCGCCGCCCGTGGTCACGCTCACCGCCAATACTGAAAGAGCAGCATGCACATATGCTTACGCACACGCTCGCTTACGGCGGGAAACTGGCTAACCGAACGGATCGCGAAAACAGCGGAGAGTCCCGGTTGCGTCAGTCTCACTTGGGCGTACACTTTGCCAACCACTCTCTTCGTTTGTTTATACAGCGAAGCTTTACAAATTTCATGCGGAGAACGAAGTGGGGAGCTTCCTAAAGCCACCGACAAAAACGCCATGTTTTTTTTTTTTCGGCAGGGAATTATTGCGACGCCAGCGGCGACAGAAACAACTAAAAATATCCGAAAATGTTAAACAAATGCTCTGTTTCATATACTCTGGCTAGTAATTTAGTACCCTCATCACTGCAAGTCTAAAAATAAGAACTAAATATTCTTGACTTCGTGAGGTTACCACCAGCCAAATATTTTTGTTGAACTTCTTTTAGGTGCGCAGTGAAAAGGCGTGGTCCGGCTTTGTAGCCTTGACTGCATTGCCACGGAAAGTTGTCCCCGAGTAAATCGGCGTTTGCCCGATGCCACGGAAGCAAAACGAGAAACAGGCACGCAGATGCTGAATCATCATCGAGTGTCAGGGAACGTAAACTCGCACAGCATCATGTTTCGGGCTCGCCAGACCAGGTGTAGTACGGCTTGACGGTTACTACAAGCACAACTTCTCGGTTTGACCTCCGTCATGGGTAATGTGCTTTTGTGTCCCCGGGTAGAACCTCGTAGTTAACGTCTGGCAGACGGCGAAAAACACGTTAAAGCCCAAATTATCGCCGAAGCAGCATCTGCGAAAGTGATCGGCGGTGAATCCGCTTCCACACCCACACAAGGTCTTTTGTACTATAACTGACGTTACGGCGTCCCTTGTCGTATTTCTCTGCGTCTATTTCTTGTTTATGTAAAATGCGGACGCGTGCGAGCTGGCATGCTTCCTCCACCCATTGGGTAAAGGCCAAGGTGTCGGTGCTGGTCACGTTGTTTTCATCGACAGGCAACATTGCATGTAAGGTTGTCCTTACATAGCGTCCGTAAACAAGTTCAACGAAGCACATCGAGTTGTTTCTTGCATGACAGTTTTGTAGGAAAACGTTGTATAGGGAAGAATTTCATCCCAGTTCTTTGGGCTTCAGATCTATGTACATAGAAAGCATGTCAGTTAGGGTTATATTAAGGCGTTCGGTGAGGCCGTTGGTTCGAGAGTGGAAAGCTGTGCATTTTTGCGGCGAGTGCTATGAGCTGGTTTGAAGGCGTCCTGTAGGAAGACGGCGGAGAAAGCCGTGCCCCTGTCTGTAGTAATAATATTGGGCGCGCGATGGCATAGAATAATGTGTTCAACGAAGGATTTGGCGACTTCAGCAGCGGTGCCGGTATGAAGGGCCGTGATAACGGCATAACGCGTCAAGTAATCGATGGGTAAAATGATCCACTTGTTCCCCGACGCGGATGTTGGAAGAAAATTACACCATCTTCCCATGTGGGAACCCTGAGGGGATGCAAAGCTGTGGAGTAGGAGCGTGTTAATTGGTTGTTGGAGTAAAGAAACGTGTAGTAGCGTAATTAATGTCTTCTTTATTTATCGAGTAGTGGGGAACGTTTTGCGGCTTCTCTTTCTAGAAGCGAGGAATCCGCAGCTCGACGCTGGCATTTCGAAGCGTTGTCACGTTGCCGAACGCCATTTGGATCAGCTACTCGCCGCTGGCGTTTCAAAGCGGCTTCTCGTTCTCGAAGCTTTTATCTGTACAGCCTTGTCTTCGGAGGTGCTCGCGGATCTGACAGTGTGCTGGCTGGCGCTAGTTGAATGTGTGCCAGCCAGTTCGCTGACGGAATCGCTGGCGTCCAGCGTCAATTTCCAGTCATCGGACGGCGCAGTACCGAAGAAGCAACTGAGCGGAGCCCGGACCGGGTTTATTTGCAGAGCAGAGGGAGTGGAGAGGTGGAGCAGCGCGCATGCGCGTGATTGGACAGCTGGTGTGGAGAAGGGATAGGAGGAGCAGCGCGCGTAGCGCACAGGTGGTGTGGAGAGGAGGAGCAGCGCGCAGTTGCGCACAGGTGGTGTGGAGAGGAGGAGGGAAGAGAGGGGTGTTAATACAGGTGGTGTGGAGAAGAGGAGAGGTGCTGACGCCGGACGCCGACGGACGGCGGAGGGTCGACAAAGAGATGCTTTGCATCTAAACGCCCGAGGAGATCCATCCCAACCTGCCGTAACGGCGCGTCAGGAGGATCCGCTGGATGAAGAAAACCACTGGATGTAGGATGAAGGAAGGGAGGTTTCTTGTTCCACTGGCAATCCCGGCAAGCCTTCACATAGTTTCGCACTGATCGAAGACGGTCGGACCAGTAATACTTTTCATAAATCCGAGCGAACGGGCCACAAACTCCTAGGTAGGTGCCCTGCGGAAGGCTCGTCATGACCGGCTAGTAAAATGTTGTTTCTCAGACCAGATGGTACGACTAGAAGACATTTCTCTTCCCTGCCGCAGCTTCGTTTGTAGAGCATGTTGTTTCGCCCAGAATCCGATGCGAAACCTTGAAGAAGAAAGCGTGGTGGCGTAGTGTTTTCACCGCGAAGGTGTTCGATCAGTGCCAGTACTTCCCCGTCCTGCTGCAAGTAAAGCAAAAAGCCACGTCAGCAGTATGTACGATCCAGAGTAACAAGAAATCCTCTTGCGTTTCATGAGCGTTTTTCAGAATTGGTACCCGCGACAAACGATGGACATCACTGCACTTCTTTCCGGATTAATACACAACCGTTACGTCGTACTCTTGCAGCCGTAGGCTCCACCGAGCAGGTTTACCGGAGAGGTCCTTTAGGTTGGCTAGCCAGCACAACGAATTGTGGTCCCTTACGGCTCTGAAAGGCCTTCCATACAAAAATGGGCGAAGTGCAGCTATGGCCCATATACCTGCAAGACATTCTTTTTCTGTTGCCGAATAGTTGCGTTCACATTTAGACAGTGTGCGCCTGGCATAGGCTACAACTTTCTCCGCACCCTGCTTGCCACTGAACCAAGACAGCACCGATGGCCATGTTACTGGCGTAAGTTCTGATTTCTGCGTCATTATCGTCATCGAGGTTTTTCAAGATTGGGGCCGTCTGCAGTCGGCTACGCAGTTCATCAAATGCCACTTGCTGGTCTTCTCTCCAAACGCAGGGTGCGTATTCTCTCGTAACACGCGTGAGTGGCTCCACAGTTCCCGAGAACCCTTCGACAAAGCGTCTGTAATAGGCAGAGAGGGCTAGGAAGCGTCAGACAGCTTAGCTCTTGGTCTGTGCTCAAAAAGAGCTCACGGCCGCTGTTTTGTCCAGATATAGGAGGACGCCTCCACAACTAATCATATGTCCAAGACGTTTTGGCTCCCGGAACCCAAGGTGGCATTTTTGCAGGCTTAATAATCAGCTCGGCCGAGCGGATCGCTTCCAAAACGCTTCGACGTCGCGTTATATGTTCTTCAAAAGAACTAGAAAATACGACTACGTCGTTCAAGTAAACAATGCATGTCTGCCAGTTCAGTCCAGCGAGTACGATATCCGTCATACGCTGGAAGGTTGCGGGGGCAGAACTCTGGCCAAATGGGAGGGCTTTCAATTCGCGTAGGCCATCGGGTGTTACGAATGCTGTTTTCCCACGGGCTCTTTTATCAACTTTGATTTGCCAATAATCACATTTTAGGTCCAGCGACGAGAATAATTCAGCGGAATGCAAACGGTCCAAGATGTCATCTATTCGAGGAAGTGGGTGAACAACGCATTTAGTGACACTGTTCAATTTGCGATAGTCTACGCAAATGCGAAGCTTGTTGTCCTGTTTCTTTAGCAGTACAACAGGTGAGACGCACGGACTTTTAGATGGTTGGATAACGTCGTCGGTGAACGTATCTTTTTCCTGTGTCTTGATGGCCTCCCTCTCTTTGGGAGACACCCGGTAGGGTTGCTGCTGCATAGTTCTGGTGGATTCATTGGTCATGATACGATGCTTCGCGATGGCAGTATGGCACACTTTGGAAAACGTTGGGAAACGGACAGAAAAGTCGTGCACTAGACGGTTTAAGGCTTCTATCTGAGTGGTCGGGGGGACGTTGTTCCTTTCAACTCGTATGTCGGTGTCAACTGTCAGCGAATCAAGAGGCACCGTCCTGAGCGCGCCCACGTACGCAACGTCAGCGACTTCCTCAACTAATGCAATTGTAGTGCCATTCGCAAGATGTCGACCTTCGTGGTAGAAATTGGTGACCAAGACTGGAGTGCATCCATTGTGCAAGTTGACAAATCATCTAGCTATAGAAATACCCTAACCAGTAATAACTGAATGTCGCCTTCAGGGATGCCTTCCCAATCCCCGAAGCTGTCGTTTTTGACAATTACAAAGAGACTAGAATGGGCAGGCAGCGTGTCGTCGTCGTGAACAATGCGTAGCCCTTCGTGGCGCTTGTCTTCAAGGTTACTTGCGAGAGGTCCCTTTTGTGTTAGAAGCTAATTTAAGATTTTTGAACGCCGATGTCTTCCCCGTTTGTCTGCCGAAGAACCAGATGGAATTAACTCTTTCGAGCAATCAGGGAGCAAAATAAATTTGTTAAAGTTGGTAAAACCGTGCATTTTATCCGCGTAGTACTCCTACCTATCGGGATGATCAAATTGTTTGCAGCAGTGCGAACGTGCAGGCCAGCCCAGGGTGTGGTCACTTTCTTTAGGGTAGAAGCCACAGTTTCGCTGATGACTGCACGGTCAGCACCACTATCGTACAATGTAGTCGTCGTACACCCGTCGATATCTACCAGAACTTCGCAGGAAATCGTTTGAATGAAACACGTTTTAGGTGCTTGCGCCTCGTCGTCTCGTCGTAGGGGTCATTTTAGGATCTTGGAAGTTTGTTACATCAGCGGCCTCACCTCTGCAAGTCACTGACCTCAGTTTTCCCAGCCTTCCGGCTTCCAGGAGGGACGATTGCCAGAGTCTGAAGCAAACAGAGAGCTACAGGACCTGCATCGCATCGGAGACGGTGACCTATACTGGTGGCGTTGCGTCGAAAAACGTTACGGCGTCCGGCGATGCAGTTCGCGATCTCTCGGGGTCACAGTTCGCTTTGCCTCCTTGACGGATGAGGTATCATGTATCCCGCACCCATACCACTTATGTATCAATAAACACTGGTAAGGAGAGTTGAAGTGTTTATTTAAAGGTTGAACTTGTGCCAGCAATGACCGGCGATTGGTTGGTTGGTTGGTTGGTTGGTTGGTTGGTTGGTCGGTCGGTCGGTCGGTCGGTCGGTCGGTCGGTCGGTCGGTCGGTCGGTCGGTCGGTCGGTCGGTCGGTCTTCAAGGTTACTTGCGAGAGGTCCCTTTTGTGTTAGAAGCTAATTTAAGATTTTTGAACGCCGATGTCTTCCCCGTTTGTCTGCCGAAGAACCAGATGGAATTAACTCTTTCGAGCAATCAGGGAGCAAAATAAATTTGTTAAAGTTCGTAAAACCGTGCATTTTATCCGCGTAGTACACCTACCTATCGGGATGATCAAATTGTTTGCAGCAGTGCGAACGTGCAGGCCAGCCCAGGGTGTGGTCACTTTCTTTAGGGTAGAAGCCACAGTTTCGCTGATGACTGCACGGTCAGCACCACTATCGTACAATGTAGTCGTCGTACACCCGTCGATATCTACCAGAACTTCGCAGGAAATCGTTTGAATGAAACACGTTTTAGGTGCTTGCGCCTCGTCGTCTCGTCGTAGGGATCATTTTAGGATCTTGGAAGTTTGTTACATCAGCGGCCTCACCTCTGCAAGTCACTGACCTCAGTTTTCCCAGCCTTCCGGCTTCCAGGAGGGACGATTGCCAGAGTCTGAAGCAAACAGAGAGCTACAGGACCTGCATCGCATCGGAGACGGTGACCTATACTGGTGGCGTTGCGTCGAAAAACGTTACGGCGTCCGGCGATGCAGTTCGCGATCTCTCGGGGTCACAGTTCGCTTTGCCTCCTTGACGGATGAGGTATCATGTATCCCGCACCCATACCACTTATGTATCAATAAACACTGGTAAGGAGAGTTGAAGTGTTTATTTAAAGGTTGAACTTGTGCCAGCAATGACCGGCGGTCGGTCGGTCGGTCGGTCGGTCGGTCGGTCGGTCGGTCGGTCGGTCGGTCGGTCGGTCGGTCGGTCGGTCGGTCGGTCGGTCGGTCGGAATGTCGGTCGGTCGGTCGGTCGGTCGGTCGGTCGGTCGGTCGGTCGGTCGGTCGGTTGGTTGGTTGGTTGGTTGGTTGGTTGGTTGGTTGGTTGGTTGGTTGGTTGGTTGGTTGGTTGGTTGGTTTTGAGCACCGGCACGACATTGCGCCTTCAAAATATCCGGAATCAGGCGACCATACTTCAGTGGAATACCCGTGGGCTTCACCCACGATTATCTGACCTCCGGCAATTTGTTAGCAAGCACCGTTTCCCTATAATCGCCATATCGGAGTCTAACCTGCGCTCCAAGGTCAGAATTTCTGGCTATTCGCTCTTGGAGTCCGCAACCGACATGAACCGAAGCAGATCCTACTCCAGTTCAACTCCAGTTCGTACGATACACTGAACTAGACAAATTTCTCTAGATCACAGATAGAGCAGGTGTGTCGCGATATCTTCTCTTTCGCACTGTGGCGTTCGTCTATTTACTTTGCTTGTGTTGGTGGCACTGGCGTTCATCTATTTATTTTTGGGGGGTTGGTGCTGTTACTTTTTTTCCCATCGTTTACTTTTCATTTTGTTTCAGCGTTTCCGAAAATTAACGATTTTCTTTTCAATTTTTATTTTTTATGTCTGGACTCCGTTGGCAGCACTCTCTTGTTTTGCTTGTCCTCCTTTTTTAAGTGCGAATGCACTTCTTAAGCGAGCCTGAAGCGTCCGCCGCCGTCCGCATTCCGCCGCCGTCCGCATAGCAACAGCTGCGGGTTCGCGCGCTCCTCGTCTTCCTTGGCAACGGGGGGAGATGGGCGCCCGCTGCCTGGCCGCTGACATGGCACATACCCACGTGGGGGATTGGCCAGGAATCGGGCGTGAGAAGGGCTAATGCACCCGCTTAAAGGAGTACTGACACGAAATTTCAAAGCTGAGATCAGCTCTAGCAATCAAGTACAACGACAACACAAATAGGTGTCTGTGAATAAATGCATCTTTCTTTCTTTGTAGTTTTGTGTGTGTGTGTGATCTCTCTTTCGCGAACATTACCGAACCGCGCAAATTCAACTCGTGCTTTCGCACTTTCACATTCTTCCCCTCGGGGAAATGCGGGGTAATTTTTTCTTTTTTTTAACGCTTCATGTTTGTCTTCTTCCTGCTGCAACCTTGATGTCTGATATGCACTACTCATCAACGTAGTCATCCCCCATCTGGTGTAGCAAGCCTTGTCCCTAGCAGGGCTGACCTCACCAGTTCACATTAAAGAGCCTTCGCTCTCTCTCTCTCTTTGTGTCGTGTTGTTTCTAGTGCCTTGCATTGTATGAGGATGTGGATCACCGATAGGGCATCTCCGTACCTGCTGCCCAGAGCTTTTGGAGGTACAGTGAGCGGGTGGCAGTGTGTTGCATGTGTGTGCCGTATTCGCAATCTAGCCAAGGCGACATCTGCGACATCTATGTATCTTTTACGTGTGTCGGTGGTGTATAGTCCCAAGAGTGGTTTTATTACATGTAAGGTGTTGCCTGTTTGTTCCCTTCAGTGTGTTTATCATGTTTTGCGAAATTGTTGACTGATGTGTGGCTCAATGTCAGTGTAGCTATTGTTGTTATGTCTACTGTATTCGAGAGTGTAGCCGCAGCGGCCACTTGAACCACGGCTTCGTTCCCGGCTGTACGACAGTGGTGAGGGACCCAGGAAAGTACCAGTTCAAATTTGTGGCATAAACCTTCATCAAATAGAGAAACAGTGGCTTGAAGTGTTGATTCTGCCCAAACAATAAATTTCAGAAATAGGGCACCTAGCTTTAATTCTGAATATTTAAGGTTTACACAAAACCAGCGTTATAGCTATATGAGCAAACACTGGCTACTATGATTAGAGCGTACTTCCGGCGCTAAAGCCCTAATACTCCGGTAATTATTAGTGGCATATCTTCATTTCAAAGCTGTGCCTGACTGTGTTGCGGGTTTTATTAGCGTGGCTTCTAAAAAATAAAACCAAACACCGTAATTTTTGCTCAATAATTTTTTTTGAAACATACAAAGCAATTTTAAGGATATTATGAAGTAAATGAACTGCGCGCATCAAAATTACTCACATTACCAACAGCAGTTTCGCTTATAACTCCTGCAAATCTCCTCGTCAATCTGGCCAACCACATTTTTTATGACTGCAGAGCCATAGAAAATAAAAGACATACAAGAGAGCACACTCCCCTAAACACCAGAGGCCAAAGTTACATTTGTACATGAAACTACATGCAAAAAAGCTAGCGCCCAACTGCTGTATTCGGGTAGTTTGAATGGTCGGAATGCGATCTTCCCAGCGGAAGGCGTCGTATGGTGTTCCGCTGCTTTTACATATCTTTTCTAGTGTTTATCTTACGAGATTACCCTGATCTTGGCAACCGCGTATATATAAGTGCAATAAATTATTTAAATTATAGTTACATTGGCGTGTACAGTGGAGTATCAGGCTTGGTACTATCAAGAATTCAACATGTTGTTCAGCCACGTAAAAGAGACACCTATTATATTAAGATATATTTATGGCACGGAACAAAATAAAACAGAAATTATAAGGTGACGCCATCATTTGCGGAATATGAGCGTTCGAACGTAGACACACATATATCCAAAGAGAAAGAATGCACTGCGGAGTTGATGAAGGAAACGCACATAGTCCCAGGCATAAAAAGGGCTGCAAGTGCAGTTCCCAAAACTGCCCAAAAATTCTACATCGTAAAGGAAAAGGGATATCCAAAATGATTACCCATTTGCAGTTTAGTAATACACAAATATCAACCTTAACTAATTACAGGTAAAAGATAGGGTTTGTGACGCCAATGTTTCTGGAATAATTTTTGTTTCTCTGGCACTCTTACAAGTAAACATGTTAAAAGAAAAAGACCAAAAAGTATTCTATATTGTTGTCAAAGTTAATTTATGCCTGCAATACGTTCTAATGTCCCATGAAAAGGGCTGATCAGTAGTGCTCATTGTTTGAACAGGAATTACACACGTGTGAACGGTGAAGGAGATCCTTTACCAACAAATTAATTTGCAATCGGCCGAGGACTTGGTTTCAATTTTTGATGTGGCCAGAAGAACATCTCAAAACGCTGCGTTACGAGTAAGGGCCAATGACCAGTGTGGTAGACTCCCGTGTACCTACTTTAAGCGGTGTGTGTCACGCTGTGATAGCGCCAACGGCCTGCGAAGGGAGTGGCGGAAGCTTGGTCCTGTTTGCCCACATTGCAGCAGTGGTCTTCCGGTAGCTGCTTCCAGAGCTTTGAGTCACTCAATCGTGACTCTGTTTCTTTGAAGGAGACCTTTTGCCCGAGAAGTGCGCAGAACTGAACGGTGCATAAAGTGTATACGATAAATTCGATATGTTTCAAGCATACAAAATCATGTGCGTGCCCTACAGATAAAAATCGCTATGTATGGTTCTACATTCGGGGATAAGTCAAGGATTTTAGCATTCTGGTAGCCGTTACTAGGTGTTACGATTTAGTGCGAAGTGCTTCTGTGTTTACTTCATGCCCCCTGATACAAATTCAGTGCACTGGAGGGAGTGTTCGGTAAATCCAGATCCCTCCTCGAAGAAGTTCCGGGAGTCAGAGCTGTTCCAGCACACGGAACACCAGAGGTTCGTGATTCATCCCATCGCCGTCTGTCGTGCGGCCGCTTCATCTTCCCCTAATTCTCTTCGGCGAAGTGCCCTAGCTTTTGTGGTCATCGCCGCTAGTTCCGGAGAAATTCCAATACTCCATCTAGCAAAGGTGTGTGTGGTATATGCGTACCTTCCTTGCTGGGCGCAGTGCGCCGGAAGCTTTATGACCTTAGAATTTTTGCTAACAAATAGCCGTTTCCCACATGTGGATCTCGTAGAAAGACGTTACTCGGCCCAAATTATGTTGTAAGTACGCCAGCGGGCTGCATTCAGTATCACCGCTGCTCTCTACTCATCGTGCCATAAACAAATTACGTTTTGCTTACTGCTATTCGTACTTCGGTACAGAGGCAGCTCTCCTGCACGCCACTCGTTCACCACGCTACCGCTGCGTAACGACAGCGACGGATGTAGGTTTTGGGACGTCTTTCCCAATGTAACAACTAGTGGCGGAGGCGCAAATCCAAAATCAGGAGTTTCAAGCCGGCTTCGGACTCCACAGAATTGACACCGGCCAATGGTGAGTGCGGGTTCTTTCTTCATTGGTTTTAAAGGATAGCTGGTAGGGCGTGTCTTTGTCGCGAGTGTTATTCATGGTAGACCATTTCGGTTCAATCGGAAAGCAGTACTTCAAAGAACTATGAACTTGAAAGTGTTCAAAAAACCGCAGTTCGTGGAGTTTCCTACACTTGCGCTTGGATGTTTCGAGCGGGCTGAGAAAGGCAGAGCTGACAGAGGCTATGCTCGCTGTGGTGATCCACGATAATGAGGTGTCGGTATGCGTTCAGGTTATCAATTAGCAAAACACGGCTAAACGCCAGGCTGCAAACGCTAAGCGCCCGCAAGAGAGCTTCAACATTAACTCGACCGACCAAAGCGAGAGCAACAGCTCAAGCGAAAGATGCGGGCACAGGAGTTTGATCGGGAGGTACCCGAACAGTAAGAACAAAAGCGACAACGGGATATCAGACCCCAGCAAGAAACGCGACATAAAATTGAGATGAAGCATTTCGAGGTCGAAATGCCTCATAAGGGGCGACTGAGCGACTTTCGTTTCAAATGAGTCGCCTTATGACACCCAACAAGCGAGAAGAGGAAATCGATGTTGTTGTTTTTTTGTGTGAACTTCGAGCGGACGCGTCAGAAGGCGTAGTTCATCGCTGGCACATGGCCACAAACTTTGCTTACGCTTTTCACAGCCGAGGCGTCAGACGTGACTGCCCGCTTCCTGAAATAGGAGGGAGAAGACTACAAGAACGTGACAACGGCTCTTCTGCGCACGTACGTACATGCTCTGTGATGAGGAATTTCCGCAGACGTTCCGTGAGGTTGAGTTAGCTAAGAGCTATTCATACTCAGGGCTCGCCTACAAGGTTTTCGACGACAAAGGAGTGACACAAATAACAGAAGGCGTTCCGAAAGCACGAAACTGCGACTCAAAGATTTAGTTTAGGAGACCTTTGCCACTGACTATCGATTAATGTGAGGCACTGGATGCAGGACCGGCAGGTTGTAAACACTATTTACAACGCACCTGAGCTCGCAGACAAGTTTGTCGCACGAAACGGTGCACAGGGGCCGAAGGACGGCCAGGAAGATTTCAGGTACAGACCTGATAGCTATGGGCCAAATGAGGGGGGGACGGGGCATTCTCAGGAAAACGGGCCATTTCATGAGGGCGAGGCCCCGTGGACGGGACTCACGGCAGAAAAGCGAGAAAGGCGCGATCCAGAGCGACAGCACTGAAAAAGGGCTTTAGAAGAGGGATGACGCTCGGCGAGTTATAACTGTGGCGGGACAGGTCATTTTCATGAGTCTGAAAAAGTGTACCCCTGTTTTTAACTTGATAACAAAGGTCATGGACATCATGCAACTTGTCCTTCGTATACCATCTACTATTGAAAGGGGAGACGTGCCGAGTAAGGCGCTATGCAGCGGCGCGGTATACATGACTAAACCTTCCTTCGTGCTACCGTACTGTTGACTGGAGAGCGTCTGTGGAAAAAGCAGGCAATAGACGTGCGAACCGTGTGCCTGCCGACATCTAGCATTAGCATTTTAGTTTTGTTTTGTCAACTGATTCGCCAAGGATTCGCCGCGGCTGTTTCGCCACGGCTTCTTCGTGGGTATCGGTACAATTTATAAATCTTCTATAATTAGCTGTTTCGCGAAATGAAAGGGGTCTTGTTTTGAAAGAGATCAAAAAACACCAGGTGTTGAATGTGCAAACGAAGTGGCCGGCACCGGCTGGGAGACAGTGTTGCCACCTGTAGGTCGCAGACTCACGCCAGACTATGTGCAAAAAACCTCTGATATGCAGCGAATGTTTTTCTGGAAACCGCCAGAAATTCGGCTGTTTTATAATAGTGATTCAAAGTGTGAACATAGAAAAACTAAATAGACTGAACAGCCAAGAAACAAATATCTCTAGTAGAATACGGCGTGGAGTATTTTTATGCAATGTCTACTTGTGTTTTTTTAAGTCCAAATCTTTTGGAGTGGGATTTTAAACATGCGTACCAAGGCGTAGTGTGAAATAAAGGGTGTGTACAGGAAGCTGCATAAAGAGGCGTTTTTTTATTTATTAAATTCTTTGGAATGAACAAATAAATTTGTTTTAGAAATTAGAAAAAAAGCGCACTTCTTTCATGGATATAAAACATGCATTTTGTATTCAGAGTAGGGTAAATGTAAATAGTTTATAAACACAGAGTAGTGTTTAATGTTCCCGGGCTTGATCAAGATTATGACAAATGCTTACACTGCTGGGGGCGCAGATAATTTCCAATATTCATTCTACACCTGGGTGTCTCTTCAGCCCAGCTCTAACCATTACATAACCTGTTCTGGCGCGATCCAGTTTTTCGGGTAGTTTTTCAGTACATTCAAGCGAATGGATAATTGCTAAACGTCCGCGTTCGAGCAAGGTTCATAACCATATTTGAGGCAACAAAGCTTAGATGGTTTTTATGGGATTTCTGCAAGATAACTGCCTTTTACTCATGGCACCACACCATAACTTGGGTCTGTCCCTGATGCTCTGCCACGATCTACTACATCTATTCCGCCCTGAGTAACAGGCATCTTTCTAACATAAGGAGAAGGCGAAACTGAAAAACTAATCTTTAGAGGGTAGCGGAAGCCGCTCAGCACCCAAGAGCAAGCGGCTCCCGCGAGACGCGGCTATTGCTTTCTCTACGGTCTGCTGCCGGCGTGACGACACTGCACCTTTGTGGAAGACACGTATTGCCGACGGTACCGCCTGCTTACTTCGGAGGTCATTCCCCGCCCTCTTCAACGGTCGCCGTCTGGGGAGGCATAACTTGTCCGGCCGACTCCTGGCATTAGTCCCAGCGCCGTTGCCGTCTGCTCACTTGGGGGACCTTTTTCCTCTCTCTTTTGAAGGACGAGGGGGTTCCCCTTCTTTCCCTCGTCAGGGGACGCTCTCAGCGCACGCGTCTTTTCAAAGTAAACAGCCTTGTCTTGAAACTGCAAACCAGCGTTAGTCCGCTTTCTCGCCTCGGACGAACATACATGTATCGGTTCACAAATACTTCTGGACCCTGTTTTGTTGTCATCAGCACTACGGTGAAGTAGTTTAGGACATACTTGTTTCAAAACTTAGAGCGCGATAAACATAACTACATAAAGAAGTAGGATCGCACAAGATCTCACTCACAAGAAAATTTATTGGAGGCATACAAACATGTATTGGCGTACAAGTAGATGTGCACATCATTTTGTTGTAATCGGTACTACGGTGAAGTAGTTTAGGACATACTTCTTTCACAACTTAGAGTGCGAAAAACATATCTACACGAAGAAGCAGGATCGCACAAGCTCTCACTCAGAACTAAATTTATTGGAGGCAAACATACATGTACCGGTGCACAACTACGTGTGGACACTGTTTTGTTGTAATCGGTACTACGGTGAAGAAGTTTAGGACATACTTGTTTCAAAACCTAAAGTCCGATAAATATACCGACACGAAAAAGTACGATTGCACAAGCTCTCACTCACAACAAAATTTATTGGAGGCAAACATACATGTATGGGTACATAAATAGGCGTGGACACTGTCTTGTTGTTATCAGTATTAAGGTGAAATAGTTTAGGGCATACTTGTTTCAAAAATTACAGTGCAATAAACACAACTACACGGAAGAAGTAGGATCGCACAAGCTCTCACTCACAAGAAAATTTATTCGAGGCATCGTACTTTATCGTTCGGGGAACGTGCAGTTGGACCAACATTAGGCAACATACTTGAAGTATTTTACTATCGCTTTTACTACGTAAAAGCATTTCTTCAATCTGTTCCCAGCCTACGCTATTCTTGCGCTTTTCAAAGCTTTTCACCAACTTAAAATAAGGCTTGCATTCGAATGCATGACACTGCGAGGGTAAATGCGCGCCCGTCCTACCATTCAGGCACAAATTATACTCGAGTGCCCTTTTGTTCACGCATATGTTCTCCGCGCTTATACGGGTATCTCGCACACCACTTCGATTTCACAAGACAAAAATTCCTTGGTGTGCTTTTAACGGCGAAGCTGTGCTTCGTCTAACCCTTCATTGGAGTAAATGGGATAAAGTGGTCTAAGCGATGGGAACGTGAGCGCAGCATCGCTAGGAGAAGACCGAGCGCCAAGCAGACATCGAGCAACTTATGAGAATGCTTCACCGAGACGTGTATGAAAGAAATCGTTTATATAATACCAGATTCGGTAGCAATGTATATACTTGTCCACAAGGTTGAGCAAAAAGAAAACATTGAGCATATTTTAGGGGAGATATGAAAAAGTGATATTTTCATTGTTCTGCTATCTAAACATAAATGGCTGCTTTATTTTTGCGATATAAATAAAAAATGTACTCCCTGAAGAAACAGAAAGCGGTTGCAAGGCCTTCTAGTGGCAGTGCTCGAAGTTCAGAAGTGCCAACAGTATCCGGTAGATACCAGGAGGACCGAACCACAGCAAAAATAATTTTACGGAAGCGGGAATCGATTTGCTGGCATTGAGCAGTTATAGAAAACTCAGCCTTTCGATTAGGGAACGCCAGGAATCTTCGTGGTTAACATCAGCGTTCGCGACCTTATTCAGCAAAGCTGTCATAATTTCTTCCGCTGATTCTGTTGCTGGGCTTCTCAGATAATAACGGGCAAAGGCGGCCACACTTTTGAGGGGCGGAGAACACCGCAACTTCTGTATATGTTTCCCCCTTTTTTCAGTTTGTGCTGATCAATGAATGAATGAATGAATCAATCAAAGTCTTCGTACGTGATTTGGAGGACAATGACTCGGGCATTATTGGGACCAGAAACTCCTATGTTTATTTTTTTAATACATACCGCTGAACTGCGCAGAAGAACGAAATTTGTGAAACATCATTCTCACGGTCATTGCAGTACACAATGATAGGTGGGAAAAATGAATTTTTAAAACTTCTGCCACGGACTTCTGCAATCTTCTGCAATCAGACAGAGTGTAGTTTTCTGGTAAGCATACCCTGAAGACTGTGATAGAATACGGGAAGTTTCAACATGATAGTCACTTTTGAGAACACGAAATAAAAATGGATGCGCCATGTGAGGTTCCTTTCTGAGACCCACTGGAAACCACTTCTTATGAGAACACCACTATTTGTAGAGCGTTCAATATAGGGCGAACAGTGTAATGGTACAAATGAAGACGAAGTACATTGGTTGGTGCAACCTTTAACAAACGCTTTCTGAAAACATAGCGTCCGTAAATATTTTATAGTCCAAACATCAATATGCTTCGTTCGAGAGGTTATCTGAAATGTAGGGACCGCGATATTTCTACTTGTGTACAGATGAAAGGGAAAGCTTGCTTTCAAGAGTACACGAAAGCACAAAAGTAATACGTGTCCACCCGCGACACATCAGACGCACGTTTTTATCATTCCCAATCGATAGTTACCACACAACATAATCCATCTTCACCACTGTAACCACCTTAAACTGTTTTATTCTCGATTGTTCACCCTAAACCACCTTAGCGTTACCGTACTCCAATATAATGAGCCATCACCCGCCTTCATTGCCGTTTTTTTATGATTTATTTGAACATAACTCTTTCAACTTACTTCACCTTAGTAATACAGTAATCTAAACTTAGTCTAAC
Source organism: Haemaphysalis longicornis (assembly GCF_048455015.1). NCBI lineage: Eukaryota > Metazoa > Arthropoda > Arachnida > Ixodida > Ixodidae > Haemaphysalis > Haemaphysalis longicornis. The sequence continues at coordinate 200,420,766 of NW_027526407.1, read as the reverse complement.
TTAGTCTACATGATACCAAATCAATCACTCTTGTTCATTTTACACCTCCTTGCACCATTTTCTTCAACTTCGATTCCTTCATCAATTTACCCTAAATCCATCTTCATCCACCCCAATTCGTCTAATTCCTTTAAATCATTCTAATCGCTGTAATCTTGAGAGGTTATTTTAGAGTAATCTCTCTTCTTCCTTTGATTACACAATAATTTATTCCATTCAACAATTATCTCTCCTCACTAATAATTAATATCAATCGCTGGTGGATCATCGGTTCATGTTGTTTTTCCACCTTTTTGTGTACAATCCATTCCATTCCCCTAATTCATCATTACCCGCCGTAATTCAACGTTAATAATTATTACTACAAATCGCTAACCGACCATCTATTAATTTGCTATTCATTATACATCTCTATGCATTGCGGGAATGCTTTGGTTAACTTCAGAACTTCCTTTAACCGTGGGCATTCCACGTCACGCTTGAAATAAGACAAGTCTTTCGCCTCCAAAAATATTTATATAACGCCCGATTTCAGCACGGAATAGGCTATTGAAAAAATAAGAAGTAACTTTATATTTTCCCAAAACACTTGTGGCCGATTAAGATATTAATGAGCGACAAATTTATCACTGGCAATTACCCTTTTCTTTAGTGTACACTCAATATCACACCATTTTATGTTTTTTAGAGATTCCACGAAAAGCCTTCTCGTGGGCAGGAAAAGATTGTGCAATATGCACAAAATTTTGTTGCTCTGATGACAGGACCACCTTTATTCTTTTTCACGTTTGTACAAGCTGCCGTAGAGCGAGTTCAAAAATTAGAAACCACTGCCCAATTGTCAGTAACAAGAACCAAACGAAGAAATATATGTTCGTTCTGTAGCCACCACTTTTCTGCAGAAAATGTCTTCCTGGTAATAACGATTGTTTCAGAACATTACGGGCTATTTTGTGAGTTGTTCTGAACCATAAGGCAATAAAACTGATATACAACACTGTTTTTAACCACTGTACACTAACAAGTGTACTGAAACCATCGCCCTTCCTTACAAAAAAAATTTCACCATCTTCCAGTAGGGAAACCCTGAGTAGTATGCGAATGAGCCATGGGGTCGACTCAAGTTCCCATTAGTTTTAATTTCGATCGCGGTATTGCGGGAGGAGGATGAGGGGCGCAGAGCGCCCGCGCGCGTCATTTATACCGCGGAGCTACAGTGGCGCCCCCAGTGGAGTATGCAGCGGCTACCGTCACGTCTGTAACCCTAAGCTGCTTCGCATTATCGCGCACGGAGCTGCAGGTGTTGCGATTCGTTGCGCAATCCCGGAGACGAGTGGAGCTTCGGAGAGGAGAGGAGGAATACCGGAGAGGGGAGGAGCATCGGAGAGGAGAGGAGGAATGCCTCGCATACTACTCAAGGTTCCCCTACGGGAAGACGACGACAGTGGTTGAAGGCGAAGCAATCTCGTGATGGATTCTTTGGTTGGCCAATCCCTAGGGGCATCCTGCCACAATCATCACCAGCGGTGCCTGGCCAGGCATGCGCAGTGGGGGTGTGGTACTCAGGGTTCCTCTGCGGGAAGATGATGACGGTGGTTGAACGCGAAGCCATGTCGTGATGGATTCTTTGTTTGGCCAATCCCTAGGGGCATCCTGCCACAATCATCATCAGCGGTGCCTCGCCAGGCATGCGCAGTGGTGGTGTGGACGCCGCACAATGACGCCCACACAACGGCGGAGGGAACAGGCTCGACCATAAGCTGCTTCGCACCTAAAACCCCCGCTGGTGCTCATGATTGCCTCTAAATGAGTACACACGTAAATACTTTTCATACGGTACTTCAGGAATCTAGTTTCAATAAAACTTCATTTCTTGTTTCCCCAAATGACATTAAACCGTAAAATGACACACACCCGTTTGGCATCATCATCATCGGCCTACTACGAAGGCCTGTCTTATTGACCTCCACCCGCTAATCACCTTCGCTGCTCAAGCCCAAGCTTACACCCAATTTTTTTATTCCATCTCTCTGTCGGAATATTAGCCTTCCCCTTCTTGACCGATCTCTTGGTATCCACTCTGTTACCCTAATTTTCCACCGTTTACCGGTTCCTCCCACGACATGTCCATCCCAAGTCCATTTATATTTCTTCATTTTACCTATAACATGTTCTACTCTAGCCTGTTCTCGGATCCAGGCAACTCGCTTCCTCTCCGTGAGGGTTACTCCTAACATTATTCGTTCCATGGCCGGTTGAGCCGACGTGAATTTGATTTCTAGTTGTTTATTAGGGCGCCACGTTTCAGCTCTTTCTGTCATGACCTGGAGTATGCATTGGCTGTAGATTTGTTTAGGGACAGAGGTACTCTTCTTTTGAGTACTTTGGAGTGCTTGCCAAGTGCTCCTCAAACCATACCTATTCTGCGCCGTACTTCTCTCTAGTGGATTGGGGCCAGGAGTACCCTTCCGTCCAAGGTAGTTATAATTTTGTTTTTCTTCTGGCGTTTCGTTTTCTAAGCTTAGGACGACGTTTTTGCATGCTTATTCCTCATTAATGTAGGTTTATTGGCCTTTATATTTGGCCCCACGGCAGTGCTTTCTTATTGTAGTTACTCAAGCATTGCTTGCACAAGTTCTGCAGTCTCACTCAGCAAGACTATGTTCTCCGCAAACCTCAAATGGCTCAGGTATTTCCCGCTTATCCTTAATTATACGTTTTTTTCACTCAAGCTGTCTAACCCCGCCCCCCCTCCCCCTACATGCTGGGAATAGTATTGGCGACTTGGTATCTGTCTTCCTTACTCCGTTTCGGATCAGGTATTTATCGCATTGCTTGTGGAGAGTTATCCTGCCTGTTTTTTCCTTGTATATGCGTTCTAGACGTTTTATGTAAGTATTCTGTATTCCCTTGTCTTTCACTGCTTATAGCACGTCTGCGGTGATTACAGAGTCAAACGCCTTCTCGCAGTCTATAAATGCCAAATAAAAGGATTTAGTCTATTCGGCACATTTTTCCATCCATTGATTAACAACATGAATGTGATCCATGGTTTAGTACCCTTTCCTAAACGTGCCTGTTCTCCGGGTTGCTGGAAAGCCAGGCAGTCACCTATGTGGCTAAATATTTGCTAATGTGGCTAACTATTACCTCGGTTAGAAGCCCTCACTTTTCCCTGAATTATCGTCGTGGTAACCAGGGTAGTTTATTTTGCGAGCTGTTCGTCAGCGAGACATGTCTAGGACGATTTACAACGCTCTTTAAAGTGCGGAGTACCTTACGACCGCACAATGTCCGTCCTCGACCGTGCGCATAGCCTTTACAATCGCAAAAAATCCCAACGGCACCGGCAGGATTCGAGCCTTTTTCTGGTAGACCACCAGAGTTAGTGTCAGCCGTCTTACCCATTGGGATACGACCGTGAGTAAATACGCGAGAGTGAACGGCTTACTACCTCGCCTGTAACGGTGCGGAATACCTTAGGACCTCCCAATGTCCGTCCGAGTCCGTCGGTGAGCACAACACCTTCAAGCGAGATTCAAGTGAAATTCGATTTGAGCCGTGAGTTTCAGTTTCATTTACGGAATAATCAAGCGAATGACGGTCGGAGCGCACATCGGATGTCACTCGGGGCGCAAAGTCATTTCGAGTGCCCGTACTCTGCACCCTCGCCATCGTACACTGGTTGCGATGCTGCCATTTTGTAACCTTCCTCGCGCTAACAATTGTCCCAAAACCATGGCTCTTTTTTACAAAAGGCCCCGCCGGTGCTTACGATTGGCTCCAAATGAGGAGGCAAATAATTATATTTGTAACCAATCTTCTGGAATCTCGCTTCAATAAAACTTTTTTCGTGTTTTCCGAAATAGTCTTACACGCAAAAGGACACGCATAGGCTGTGCATGGGCTGATATTTTCTAAAAGCTTCAAACACCCTTCCATTGAATGCCACATTTTCCTGCGGCTATCATGTTTTTTGACACTTTTTTTAGTATGAAAGGTAACGTTCGAGTTCCAGGCTGTGAAGAATTTTTATTAAAAGGACAAATACGAATGCAAGCTTATTTTCAACACTTTGTTTACTTGGCATTCACTTTGTTTACTTACCACAATGGAATTCAGCAATATCGTTGGGCATTTTCCGCATCAGAGATAAGCGCTTTGAAACTCTTGACAAGCAACTTTTTTTCGAGACTTCAAGTAGCAGTTTTCAAGTCTTCAATTCTTCAAACAGCAGGTTTCGTCAGTTCTATGTATTTGTTCAATGAACCAGAAATATTTGCTCCACTGTTTTGAAGAACTTTTACTGTACATTAGAAGTTACGCTACTTCGGTACATATGCCTTCAAAAGTTTTGAGCAGTATGGGTACTCAGGTAGCACTTTTTCATGTTTTTGCGCGTGAGAGATTGTAAAAAGCAACCACATCCTTTCCCAGTGCGAAAACTTGTAACTGGTGCCCGGTTCTCTCGAGTTTTTCATTTTTGAAAATGACACTTCTTTTTATAAACCTGAAAATTTTTTTCTTTTTAACTTTTTTTCCCTCCCTACCTCTGAATGTTGCTTGACATACTTTAAATTCAATTTTAGTCACAAATTTTACTTATGGATTTTACTATTACTTAATGTGAGGAATTTTCCACTCCCTCTTACTGGTGCCAAAAAATTTCTACAGTTACTGGAGAGTGTTTTATAGAGAGTGTGAAAGTGAGAGTAAAACTTTATTCATCAGAGCCTTGTAGGAATGGAGCCTTCTTGCAGGTAGCCATGTGTCGTAATGGCTGCTACCCCTCTTTTAACCAGCAATAGCTGCATTCGTCAACGCATGCGAGCTGAATAAAGACGCGAGCTTCAAAACTACATATTCCTTTCTGGTGGGTACTGTTCTTACTGTTATACGGTGTTTTATTCGTGGTTGCTAATTGTGAAAATAATAACGTACAGTTTGCGTCCATGGTGTATAATACTTCTTTTTCTTCATGGGCGGTGCACCCCACATCTATAACGCCTTCCAGGCAGAAAGTACACCTAAATTTCCAATAACACTAAAACCAAAACTCAAACCTACATAATGCCGGGTATTTTTGGTATACATCACAAACGCGTGCAAAGACTTCTGCAAATGGTAAAAAGAAAATATTCGCGCAAACTAACTTCTTATTTAGGAATCCTGACGTTATACTTCATACCATAGTATCATCACATCTTCCAAGTGTCAAGAAAGTTTCGGGGGGACACTATAATGTTACCGTGCTGCTTTCGACCCCGTGCAAGTCGGAAAAATAAGCCCTATGGTGTACAAAAGATGCCTGTGGAGTTTCCTTGAACGAATGTAATCAGGTTTACCGAATGCACACAAACATGATTGACATGATTCCATTGAGCTTCCGGCTTCCTTAGCCTTCTGCAGCTAAAACCGCCCGATGTTTGGAGTAATGTTTGGAGTAATGTTTGGAGTTTGGAGTTTGTTATGTTTGGAGTAATAAAATTGATAAGGCCCTCGGAACGTTCTGTCAGTTGGAAATCACTGCCCGCCTTTGTAACTGAGTGTATTGCTTTTGTACCGTTTTTGCCCGCGCTGTTGTAATTTGTTTTACGTTTCAACCAACTAACTCGGAACAGAGCCCTAATACTACGCTGTGATGTGTTCTGTTTCGCGCGCGATAAATGCATTCATTGATCTCCCTGAAGCTAGTGTATGTAAGCTCCGCCAGAAACGCTAAGAAAAATTTGGCTAATACGTGGTGTCGGTCTCTTAGTTAGGTAGCTGCACCCTTACAGGGTATTCATGTTGCATTCATGATTCATTAGTGGTAGAAAACTAGGTAAGTCATTGTAGCTTCAATTCGCACTTACAAGGTGAAACGAAGGAAAGCCTCCAGACCCAGAAGTCATTTCATCAGAATAAAGAAATTAGACAACAATGTAATAGACAAAACCCCGCAGTGGCATCTGCTAAAGCAGAGGTTTGCGTGTACTGTGCGACGCCACTGACCCCGAGCAACCACGTTTAGCCATGCGTGTCAGCACCGTGACCGGGGAAAAGAGGGTCCTGGTGGTTGAGCCGACACCGAGTGCTTAGACCTTTAAAGCCCCTTGGCGAAGGCAACACACCACTTTGGCCTCCGCTTATCGTAGACGGCACCTCCGGTCTGACTCGCCCGGGGGAATCGGCCGTCACATTTTCCTGCCCTCCCCTTCACCTTTCTCTTTACTGTCTTCTTTCTAACAACTTTCCTGTCATCTCATTCTTTCTCAGTTTCCTTTCTTCCTGGCCGCTAGGGTTAACCTTGTGTGGCGGACGACCCTGAGTTCTGCCATATTAGGGTATAGTTGTGGTGTACAGCTTGCCTGGGCAGGACCTGCTCGCGAGTTCTTGTTCCGTCCCCTTGTTCGGCTCCATGGTGCGCGGATGGCCCCATGGCCCAACAGCTTTTTTATTTATGGCTTCCTTTTTGCAACTCATCTCTCTCGTAAAAGAGGAGGCACCAACCCAACCGCTTTGTTTTTCACAAAGAACGTTAACAACTTCCCACGCTTCCACGTAATACACAGCAGTGACAAAGAGAACTGCCTGACTTATCTCGTCATTTGTAGTCGTAAAGACCCTAACTGCCACCATTGGCGAAGGCTATGAGATCAGGAAACTGCCAGCAGAGACCTCCTTCTGGAAGTACTTTACAAACATCAGCTCGACGAGCTCTGAGTGCTAACATCTTTCGGAGAAATCCCTTTAACTATCAGCGAGCACCAATCACTAAATACAGCCCGCGGAGTGATCTCAGATGACGACCTAAAGTATGTATCCCAGGAGGAGCTACTAGAAGGTGTGAAGGAACAAAATGTCACAAATGTCTACCGTATCAAAATCTAAAGAGAAAACGAAATGCAGACAAGGCACACCGTCCTCACCTTTGCGTAAAGCATCCTTCCAGAATCTGTGGAGGTAGGCTATACAAAGATGAAACTTAAACACTACATACCCAACCCACGCCGATGCTACAAATGTCAGCGCTACGGCCACGGCTCACTGATCTGCCGGGGTCAACAGGCATGCGCGAAATGGGCCTCCCATGAACATCCTCCTGAAAACTGTGAAGCCCAAACATACCTTTGTGTGAACTGTGAGGGCAATCACGCAGCGTACTCACATGTTTGCCCAGTACGGAAAAAGGAAAAGAGATAATCACACTCAAAGTGACAGAGATCCTGACATTTCGCGAAGCACAGAGGCGACTCTCACCGGCGCATACGCGATCATACTCCGTTGTGATGCAAACATAAAAATGTATTCATATTTTTTTTGCCGTGCATTAACGCGGTTGTGTCAGATTTGTTGAGAAAAGGCCCCCATTTTGTTGGCGCAAGCGCGCGCTTACGCACACACAACTGTCCCGAAAGCCACAACAAAGATGCGTCAGGCCGCAGCTTTCGATTTAGACAGGAACACAAGCACACTTACTGTCCCCTGCTCTCACCCTATAAGCACCCCTAAATTTGTACCTAACGTGCGACTGAATGCTTTCATTTCCGAAGTGAACTCTCGGTTAGCTTCACCATGACTGATCTTGAAGGTCAAGTTGACGCTAGAAAGAACGAGCCATTTTTAACAGCTGGGCTTTTCTAGAAGAGACCTTGGCTGTCTATCGGATTGTGTCACGCAGGGGCAGGTTCCTGAACACGTCGGCAGAATGCGACACAGTCTCAGCGCGCACCGGGGCGAGAGAATGTCCTTTTTTGCAGCGCATCCTTTTTCCTATGCACTCTGGACGGTGCGATCTCCAGAAAGAGCTCGTCCCAAAATCCCAAAATAGCGCCGTTGACAAACTGCAAATAGTTTGCATCTCAGCAACAAAAATTTTGGGCTGAAAGGACAGGACACGTGCCCGTCGTACAAGCACTTCTCCCCAGCAGGCTTACGTACGCCACGCCGCTCCTGGCCGTCAAGCCTTAAGAACAGGCCAAATTGGATGCCCTGGTACGCAAGACCTCTAAAGCGGCACTGGGACTACCTGCGTACACCAGCAACGAGAAACTGCTACACCTCGGGACACATACCACCCTCTCAGAACTTGTTGAAGCCCAGTACACGGCGCAACTCAACCGACTGTCCCTAACACCACCAGGAAGGAGAGTACCCCAACTCATTGGGAGAGAACCCCGTAGTTCCAACGACGCTCCGCACCCGATACCGAGGAACATACGGTGAAGATCCGGGTAGCTCCCATACCCCGCCACATGCACCCGATTTTCAACAAGGGCCGAAGAGAAACCCTTGTTCGTCATCTGGCCAGACAATACTTCGAAGACCGTCAGGTTCGGTACACAGACATTGCACAGCAGGCCCGATCACGAAGAACCACAATTGTTGCCCTTACTCTGCAAGGTGAGGTGGCCACAGCAGCATCTTATGTAGCTTATCACCCACAGCGGCTGAGACCATCGCGATTGCACATGCGGCAACTACTCACCAGAACCAACCACAAGTGACAGTTCTTACCGATTGCCAACAGGCTGCTGACTGTATCAGTACGGCACGGTACCGGAAAGCGCCCTTCGACTCCTCCGGACCTTGCCCGAAGATCTTGAAATCACCATCGTATGGACCCCAAGCCACTCGGGCCTTGCCGAGAACGAGGCAGGTCACGCTGCCGCCCGATATCTTCTCTTCCGGGCATTCCCATCCTCAAGGCAAGATGCCTCGAGCTGCCCTAGCTCCACAATGCCGTCTCTAACACCCCTCGATCCTACATAGAATGCCATCCTATCCCACTACCTGCACTCCAGAAGGATCTATCCACCGCCATACCCTACTCTCAGCAGCCAACAGGCTCACATCTGGCGCCGGCTACAGAACGGTACTTACTTTAACCACACGGTTCTCTTCCACATTTCTGCATCACTCTTCCAACACGACTGCCGCACTTGGAAATGTTCCTCTCACTACCAACCACTTGGTGCACTCATGCCCAGACAACCCTAAACCCCTCTCCAAGCCATCACCTGAGCTCTGGTAGACCGGGCACTGGAATCAGCGCGGGCTCGCGGCCTCCTGGACATAGGAGGCTGACCACTTCCGCTCCTACTTCTTTTCCTTTAAGATAAATAAACGTTTATCTCTCTCTCTAGAACAATATAAAACACTTCCATGCCAGTTGCTGATTTATACCTCAACATCATTAAAGGATCGTGGTTGTTTCAGGTCCCTGACCCGCCGCGGTGGCTCAGTGGCTAAGGCACTTCAGTAAAGTACGTTGTTGGGCTAGTTGGTGCATGTCTCTACTTGAAAAAGGCGCTAAAAAATACACAACACGAGCACGAAGAAGGACGGGACGGATGCGCCTCCGTCCCGTCCTTCTTCGTGCTCGTGTTGTGTATTTTTTAGCGCCTTTTTCAAGTAGAGTGGCTAAGGCGTTGCGCTGCTGAGCACGAGGTCGCGGGTTCGATTCCCGGCCGCGGCGGCCGCTTTTCTGATGGAGGCGAAAAGCAAAAACGCCCGTGTGTACGAGATTTCGGCGCACGATAAAGATCCCCAGGTGGTCAAAATTAATCCGGAGCCCTCCACTACGGCGCATCTCATCGCCTGCGTTGCATCGGTGCGTTAAACCCTACAATCAATCAATGTTTCAGGTCCCGATAACGCGGTGCGGTGCACCGTAACTGTCCAAGGGTTAAAGCTACCCACTTCATCAAGAGACACATGCATCGACCCGATCTTTGCAAACTTGCCTCAACGACGCAAAGGGGTATTACAGCTTGGATGTTCATGCATCAACAAAATGTAACCCACTTGCACCAAGTGAAATCTGCAAAAACGGAAAATACACAAAAAAGGACATAATAAAGTCGTTGTTCACAGATTGGAAGAGCACTTACTGTTTTTGTGCTGGACCTGCATTATGAAGCTTCCCTTAGAAACCCGTGCCAGCTCCTGCCACTGAGTTGAAATGCAGCAGAATAAAAATATGGTCACCCAAACAATTCTCGACATTTAAATGTTTAGGAACTCACAATAGGTAGCAAACGCTAAACAAGCTATTCCCGGGAATTAAAGTGTGTTTAGGTTATACAAAAATGTTCTACAGAAACAGGGCGGCACAATGCTCATAATAACAAATCAGGAATAGCATTTCAAATGTTTTGAACGTAAAAAAACAGCCATTTGGCCAATCCTCTAATGAAGGAACGTAAAAATATTTTGCACACGTTATCCAATAAAGAACGCCACTCTGAAAAACTTTTGTCGGTATTCCATTAATTAGGATGAAAATAACACAAATCTAATACCGCTAAATGTTTTTCGGCGTGCGCAGAATTGGTGCTTAACCCTTAATACACAGCGAAAGTTTCTGAAGGCACTTTCATACATTTTTGTTCAAAGTGGAGGAACTCGAATTGACGCACGCACTCTGTATACAAATAACAGTAATTTTTTGCCCCGCTGTTACGGTTACTTATTCGCTGTGCCAGGAGTAGCATAAAAAGTTTACTTTTAATTTTTATGCTGAGTAAACAAATTGTAGGAAGTCGGAAAACCGTTCATTTTCTGCTTTCGCGCTACCCTTGACACTTATTACTGGTACTCAAAGCAGGACGAGAAGTTCCTTGGTGTTTCACACGCAGTAACAAAGTGGTGAAAATACTCTTGAAATTTCGCTTCCCCTTTCATGAAAAGAAGCCGGAGGGTGCCTTGAATGCGAAGTTTACGCTTTGCGCACAGCAAGGTATTTTCACATAGTCAAGAGGCACGGTGATTACCTTCAATAGGCCCTGCCAAGACCCTTGCATTATTATAGAGTCGATTTTAAGTTTTCCACAAAAGGGGCTGCTGGAATGTTTACTTAAGCTGCACTAGTCAATTCGCGTAACCCTTGATTATACAGTGGCTTCAAATACCCGATAACACGCACAACGAATGATGCTGGGTACCCATGTGGGCATTTCACAGTTTTCCGAAAGCCTTCTGCAACAGGTAAAACAAAAATCCGCACTAACGCAGCTGCAACGCCACAAACCCAAGGTTATAAAATATTCATATCGCGTATCGCACTATCTTGCGAAGGTTGCGGGGTGTACAAGGTGAACGTTCTGTATTCCGCCGCGTGCAAGCTGGGTAAAATATGCCCTATGGTTTCAAACAAAGGAGCAAGTGGATTTTGCTCGCATAAACAAGTAAGCCGCATGACCGAAGGTACGCTTAACTCGGTTAATGACTCAGTTGCTTGATTGTCTACATTTCGTAGACAGGCCATTGCTTCAGTGAGAACTCGCGTGATCACTACACTAGGATTCCCATAGAATAGAATAGAAAAAAGTTTATTTCATGTTTTTTATAAGACATGGCGGGGTGAGAGAAAAAGCTGGTGTGGTAAGCGTGAGAAGCTCTCAGCCTGCATTTAGGAAGTCACATGGGAGACAAAGATGCGGGTGTAAATTTATTTTATTTTAATTATTTCAAACTACTGCAGGCCAGAATGGCCCTAGCAGGAGGGGCAAGTGAAGAATACAAAGGTCACTGCTCGGTATCAGCAGCAACAACAAAAACAACAAAAAAATGCAACACTACCTAGAAACAACATAAAACAAAACAGCAAATGAAGAATATACATCATAAAGCCGATCAGAATGCAATATCAAGCGTACCAACACACTGATACAACGTCACTGTATTGCGTCAATACCATCGGTTCAACATAAGTGCTTCTCCAATGCTCTAGCAAAATTGTCAGCTGCTAGAATTGATTCAGGAAGTAAATTCCAGTCTTCTATGGTACGCGGGAAAAAGCTATTTTTAAATGAACTAGTCCTTGCGAAAATAGGCTCTAGAGCATTCTTTCGTGTGTGACGCGTTCTTCTCGTGGTTAAGGGCTTAAGGAGTGTAGGTATAGGCAACAAAATTTTCTTGGTCATTATATTGTGAAGAAGCAGTAGACGGTTTATTTTCCTGATCTTAAACAACAGCGCAAAAGACAAGGACTAAGAAAGAAGCACAGACAAGCGCTGACAAACAACTGAGCGTAACTTATTGCTGCTCGCTTATAAATACGCTTGTCACACATAAAAATACACAAAAAACAGAAGATTTACACAACCATAAGAAAACGTAATCACGTCTCGTCATATCTACAACCACACGTTTACCCATTAAGGTAATTTATCTCTTTTTGCGTTAAAGCCACCGACGGCTTGCTGACGCATTTTTCTTTCTTCACCACAATCTCGAACGCTTCGTGAATCTCCCTCGTGTCTGTATCTCTGTGCCGCTTCAATATGGCGCAGTCATCCAGAAAGGGCACACAGCCGCATGATGTGCAATGAAGAGCGAGGTTGCTTCGCGTGCGTGTTTTCATCGAGTTAGCGTTCATCTAGAGGGGTAGATGAACGCTAACCCTCTAGATGAACGCTAACTCGATGAAAACACGCACGGGAAGCAACCTCGCTCTTCATTGCACATCATGCGGCTGTGTGCCCTTTCTGGATGACTGCGCCATATTAAAGCGGCACAGAGATACAGACACGAGGGAGATTAACGAAGCGTTCGAGATTGCGGTGAAGAAAGAAAAATGCGTCAGCAAGCCGTCGGTGGCTTTAACGCAAAAAGAGATAAATTACCTTAATGGGTCAACGTGTGGTTGTAGATATGACGAGAGGTGATTACGTTTTCTTATGGTTGTGTAAATCTTCTGTTTTTTGTGTATTTTTATGTGTGACAAGCGTATTTATAAGCGAGCAGCAATAAATTACGCTCTGTTGCTTGTCAGCACTTGTCTCTGTTTCTTTCTTAGTCCTTGTCTTTTGCGCTGTTGTTTAAGATCAGAATGAACCAACTGGCCCCAGTCGAGACGCTAATTCAGTTCATTTCATGCCAAAGGGGCGCTGTTTTTTCATCCTTCTTCCTCAATCCCTCTTTTTGTGTAAGCTTATTAATAGTGGCAACATGCCGTGCCAGGCTGTATACCTTTGCTATCACTCAAGACTACGTCCCTCTGGAGGTGTTTTATCTCGTCGGACCACTTCCGCCGTCCAGTAGGCTGAACCTGAGCGTCTGCCGCGCCTTGAGGTCGGAAGCCTGGAGGCAGATCCAGCTGTGCAAGCACAGTCTTCGCACGAGTTGCCACCAAGAACGACCACCCAGCAATGGCCACCAGCGGTTCCAGGCAGAGCTCAAGACTGCGGCACAGATCTCGGAGTTTATCTGGGGTAAGATGATTGCCTTCCTGCCTAAGCGGAGAAAATCTAGAACTTCAGGTCAGGCCATTCCTCACATTGGGAACCCTGTAGTGCCAAGAGAAGTAGAAAAAGTGTTGCAGTTAGGTCCGAAGTTCTGCACTCAGCCAAAACTGGACAAGCCTGAACTCCTGTCGCTTGTCAGAAGGGTAACTGCGAAAGCTAGCTCTGAAGATTTCAGCAGATGCGTCCTTGAGGGAGTTGATGGCCTTCCTCAGTCCTTGCAGGGAGGGTCTACTATACGCACCCGACAGGTGGTGGAGTCACTGAGGAGGTGGACTTGAGACTACTGATGTCAGACAAGGAAGGAGGCTTTGCGGTGATGCCAGCTCAAGAGTATAAACGTAGAACCCGTGAAGCGATGGAAGAAAATTTCAGAAAGGAGGAGAGAAGGAAGCCAGAGAAGCTAAAAAAGAAGGCAATCAACCTTTGTGAAAGTTTGGGACTGGACAGCCTAACAAAGTCAGTCAAGTCGGCAAGTGGACTCAGCTTGTGCGCATTCTTTTCGGCGAAGACCCACAAAGAAGGCTGTCCTCTTCGGGTGATTGTTTCTGAAAAGCGGTCGTGGCAAAACGTAATGGGAAGGTACCTGCAAAAAGGCTTGTCCCTCATCCCAATCGTGGACCCCTTTCTTGTAAAAAGAGCGCTGGCGGTATCCGAATTTTTCGACCAGGAAAACCAGGAGGGTCTAAGCGCCTTCTCGGTGGACGTGAAGGATCTTTATTATTCGATGCCACAAACGCTGCTTCTCGATGCGGTCAAGGATGGAATTGACGAGGGCGGAACCATTGGGTTCCAGAATTCTGTTGGCATCAGTGCGGATGACCTCGTCAGCATGTTGTCATTTTACCTGCAGTCCACGGTAGTGAAGTTCGATAATGAAGTATTCATCCAGAAGGATGGGGTGTGCATCGGTTCATGCCTGGCACCCGCACTCAGCAACCTCTTGTTGGCCCGCTTTGATCGAAGACTGGATGAGGCCCTCAAGGAATCAGACGTCGTGAAGGTGTTCCGCTTCGTGGATGATTTTTGGTGGGGTACAAACAGGGTGACGACCAGGCGGCACAGGTGTAGCGGATATATGGGATATTTGCTTCGGTCTTGGATGTGTTTACCCTCCCGAAGGAACTCCCTGAAGAAGGACGCCTCAGGTTTTTGGATCAGAGTCTCCTGTTCGCAGACGACCACGTGTGCTGGAGGTACGAACCGCGTTCCCAAAAAAGTCTGCTCCCAGTTTCGTCGGCACATTCGAAATTGGTGAAGAGGGGTATCGCCATGACTGCACTAAGAAGCGCCCTGATTCGTTCGTGCCCCCACCAGGCTCCAACAAGTTTTTATACCCAAGTGAGGCGGTTGGGGGCGGCAGGTTTTCCGAACCAATGTCTGACGGCGGTAGCGGAAAGGCTCCTGGCCGAGTGTACTGGACGAAGGACTCGTAGGCAGAAAGAGCCGGAGCTAGTCAAGAAGAAGGTCGCAGTTATACCGTATATTCATGGCGTATCGCATAGCCTCAAGAAAGTAGGAAACCGGGCGGGCGTGAATGTGGTCTTCTCAGCAAAAAACAAGTTGGGTAACTTGTGTGGCAAAGTGAATGCTGAGTCACATAATGAAGATCGAAGAACGTGCACCACTAATCATGCCACTCGCTTCACGGAGTGCACCAAAGAAGTTGTTTACGACATTCCCCTTCGTTGCGGTAGATCGTACATCGGGCAAACTGGAAGATGCGTGAATGACCGGCTGCGTGAACACGCCAACTCGATGAAAACACGCACGGGAAGCAACCTCGCTCTTCATTGCACATCATGCGGCTGTGTGCCCTTTCTGGATGACTGCGCCATATTGAAGCGGTACAGAGATACAGACACGAGGGAGATTCACGAAGCGTTCGAGATTGCGGTGAAGAAAGAAAAATGCGTCAGCAAGCCGTCGGTGGCTTTAACGCAAAAAGAGATAAATTACCTTAATGGGTAAACGTGTGGTTGTAGATATGACGAGACGTGATTACGTTTTCTTATGGTTGTAAATCTTCTGTTTTTTGTGTATTTTTATGTGTGACAAGCGTATTTATAAGCGAGCAGCAATAAATTACGCTCAGTTGTTTGTCAGCGCTTGTCTGTGCTTCTTTCTTAGTCCTTGTCTTTTGCGCTGTTGTTTAAGATCAGAATGAACCAACTGGCCCCAGTCGAGACGTTAATTCGGTTTATTTTCCTTCTTGTTTGTAGTGTCGGGATATTATTGTTGGTCATGAGCTGCGAGGGGGAGTATTGCCGTCTGTATTTGCCATAAATGAAACGAACGCATTTTCTTTGGAGCATCTCAAGTTGGTTGACATCTTTTTTTAGTTTGCGGGTCCCACACAAGAGAGGCATATTCAAGGTTTGACCTGATGAAAGTCTGATAGGCTAAGAGCTTAACATCACTCTGAGAATGCTTAAGCTTTCGCCTTAACAAACATAGCTTTTTAAAGGCCTATCCGCATATGTCGGAAATATGTTGGGACCACGTCAAATTTTGAGTAAAAGTGACGGCTAAATATTTATAAGACAAAACTTCTGAAATTGTGAGGCCATGAAGGTGGTACTGGAAAACGCTTGGATACTTTTTACGCGTTATTCTTAAAAGGACTGTTTTTTGTGAGTTCATTTCCATATCCCAGTCTTTGAACCATTGTTCAACACTGTCAATAGCTTCCTGTAGTATAGCCTGATCACTTGCAGAACGAACGTTCATAAACAAAACACAATCATCAGCGAACAATTTCAAAGAAACAGGACCAGAAACCAGTTCTGTCAAATCATTCACGTAAATTAGAAAAAGAAGGGGCCCCAGCCCACTGCCCTGAGGCACTCCAGATAAGACAGAAAGAGAATCAGAAACGCATTCACCAATATCAACAAACTCCATCCTATTTTTTAAGTATTCACGAACCCAGTTATACAAATACGCGGGAAGACCCATCGCCGTAAGCTTAGACAGCAGCTAGCTATGGGACACCTTGTCAAACACTTTACAAAGGTCAAGGAACACAACATCTGCTTGCCCAGCGTTGTCACGTACATTAGAAAATTCATGAACAACTGTTACCAATTGAGTGACAGTAGAGAGACCTTTCCGAAAGCCATGTTGGAGGGAAGATAAGACGTTTTTTTCCACTAAAATTTTTTTAATGTAACCGGCTACTCTATGCTCCAATAGCTTGCAACAAGCGCACGTAATGGATACCGAACGATAATTGGGCACTTTTAACTTGTCTCCTTTCTTATAAACTGGCTTTATCCGCGCCCATTCCCATAGTTCAGGAATTTCACTAGATAACAAAGAAGCCTGAAAAATCCTAGTTAAGAACTCGGCTAGCTGTAGCGCAAAGCGTCGTAAAAAGGCATTAGGAATGAAGTCTGGCCCAGGGCTTTTTCTGATGTTAAGCTTACGAAGCATAGTTAACACTCCAGAGACGGGAATTTCTGGGACTGTGGTAATTTCAAAATCATAAACAAGGTTCGTCGGAGTAGAAGAAAGAGTAAATACACTTTGAAAATACTGATTGAATTCTCGCGCTCTTTGTTCACCCTCCGTAATAACAACGTCGTTCTTTTTAATTTTTTCAACCTTTTTCTATTTCTCCTTAAGATGTTGCCAAAATCTAGAAGGATCGCTCCTTATAAACCCAGGGAGTGTTACATTAAAATAATGAGTCTTTGCTGCACTAACCATGTCAGCTCGATATTGCTTTAACACCCGAAACATCTGCGTGTTCGTACGATGTTGGCTTCTGAGTCGCTTCAACTTCCGTTTCATATGCAAAATTTCACGACTGATCCAAGGATTTTTTCACTTCGACGTTTTTTTTTCTTGAGGGGACAAAATTTGTCACACAATATTTGATTGAAGTTTGAAATCTTGTCCACAAACAGGGTACGTTTTCACTAACTGGTTTACCCAATTCAATCTCTAGGTAATCGATAATACACACATCGTTAGCACGGTCGAAGTCTCTAACAGTAGAAGCAGACAGCGAAGTTCGACTTTGCACACTGCTCAAGTCACAACAAAAATACAAGAGGCGATGATTCGGTATACCAATTTCAACAGTGAGCTCACCATTCGAAAATTTTTGACTGGTAAAAAACAAGTCAAGAATACTATTTTCACGTGTTGGCTCACGAACTAATTGGGTAAATTACGGCTACCACAGAACGAAGTTCCATAAACGTCAAAAAACAAGAAAAAATAAATGTTATAGGTCCGCATTACACAACCAAAAGGATTAAAAAGTGTATAAGCACAACGCCACTCTCCTGTTAAACCTGCGATAAGGTTCCTAAACGGCTTTTATTAACTTTTAACTCAGGCCCACAGCTATTGCGAACTTTGTTTAAACTTTTTATTTCTGTGACACGTTTACGGTTGAATACTACTGCTTTGACGCTGGAAACAACATTTTAGTTTGAATTTACAGCCAGTTTGTCCCTGTGTGCTCAGTCTTTGTTACCGTTTTCTTCCGCAGCGTCGGTAGCAATGGCATTGCCTCTCTACTCACCCCCCGTGCATCGCCAGTCTTGCCTCACAGCTACTGCGCACCCACGTCAAACACCACTTGTACACCGCAGTGCGCGCGCCTAACAGGGTTCTAGCGTAAACAAACTATTCCCATTTTAACCCGCACCTTTTGAACCTGTTTCCGAAGCAAAATTCCTGTTTCCACCCGTCCAGTTTGAAACCCTTTTCGAAACGCCTTTCCTGTTTTTTTCGATTTCATACCGACCCCTACATGTTTCTTATTTCTAATAATATGCAGTGCAGCTTTTGAAAGTTCTAGTAACAGCCACGTCCACGAAACATGTCATGCCTCCTTTCAAAACTACATGATTTCTAGACACTAATTTATCGTAAATAGGGTATATACGGCACATTTTTTGGTTGTTTAACTTACTAGAATACATGAAGACGATATTGTAGATTTTACAGAAAAATTGCAGCAGCGGATGACTGATAGTAACAAAGATCCTGAAGACTTTGAGAAGAGACGTGCTTTGGACTTTGCTGCAGTTGGTTTTTGTATATGCGTTTGCTTAGAGAGTGGCTATCACATTCATTGTTACCAGTCTAGCCTGGTATTTGTTCCCTCGATATGGATATCTGCAGGTGAAGGCAATCGCGGCTGCTGTGTGTCGGCTGACGCAGATAAGTGCGGGAGTGGTTGGGTGCCTACTGCTGCGCTTGGTTCTCCAGGGGAAGAGCACGTAAGATATCTTAACGGCGACGCTCTGGTAACAATATTACAGCGTGGCAGGATTGTAGCGGCATGCTCTTCCTGGTTCTTCTTTCCAATCATGACACAGCTAAAAACTCGATGAAAAAAACTTAAAAGAAAGCTTGTTATGCCTTATCGCTGTAGAATATGTGGTCGTCTAATTTCTCAGCAGATTATGTCGAGTTTTCTTTTTTGTGTGGAACTAAGACGACAGTATGTTCTCGAAAGAGTTAATAAAACGATATGAAATCACCGCTCCTAATGTAATAAAAATTAATGTACTGAGAACGAATAGAGGGGGAACCAGCCAAATAACTTTATATCTGACTGGACTTGACCCTAGAACATTTTCAACAGTAGCGGCAAGCACGCGCTTCCAGTGAATATCACTGATAAGCCTCTTTCGAGTTTGAATACACTTGACCAGCAGGTATTGCTATACACATAATTTTTGGAAGAGGTAAAGCTTGCGAGACTTTGTGATAGTCAACCGAGTCAATTGGTAACGTTATTCAGGAAAAGCGAAAAATAGGGGAAGACAAAACGTAATAGGCGTTCTTTGCAGGGTTGACATGGCACAGAACAAGCTAGATAGCTTGAAAAACCACACCGTCAAAGCTACAGCGCAACCTGTCCACTCGCCCGTTGTTGTCTTGGGGGTGGGCTTCACATCTGCCGCGCTGTCTTCCCGTAACCCGGTGAATACTCACTAGATAGCACTACAGTACAGGCTGCGGGTAAACCAAAATAAAAAATCACGCCATATCCACGGAATGAATGATGATAAGTGGGACGAAGCTCGAGAGGGGGAGATCATCGGTAACCGTAACTCTCCCGGGAAAGTTCGCCCATTACATCATTAAGAAAGACGTAAGACTGTGTGCGTACATTGTACAAATCAACTTTTATTTTCGGAGTCAATGCTCCCAGGCCCAGACCTGGTGAAAGACCCCGCGCCATCGAGGACTACCCCGCACCTCCACCACAATTTGTCACGTAGGATGGGACACAACGGTAAAGAAAGAACTTTTATTTAGGGCGAACTTGTGCCCGAACAAGGCGAGAGGAAACGAGCAAAGGTCCTTGCATCTCGTTCGATCTCCGAGAACGACTGCCTGCGTTCGTGACGTGATCTCTTGCGTGATCTCCCCCTCGCAGTGCACGTGCGCTCGCGCCTCCGTTGGCGAACACAGACAAGCTCGCGCTCCCGGTGCCGAGTTTGCGCTGCCGGTTGCAGCCGATTCTTGCGCGTGCAACGCGGTCCACTTTGCGACATCTACGAAAGCATGCGGCGGTCACGTACCACGAGACACAAGGGATGGACAGACCCATGGCTTTAGGAGCTTCGCCCCTAAAAACTGCATATGGAACTAGAAATGGGCAACGTGTATCTCGTGGCTGGTGGCATCACGCACTACAGCTCTCTTGGTCATTGACTTTTACAAAGCGGAATGATACTGGCTTTTTAGTCCAAAAACTGAATTTCTTTAGTTGTGCTTGTTGTTTATTGCCATAAATGTGCATCTCTGTGAATAGGTATGTACGCCTTCATGCACCGACGAAAGGTAGAATGTTCGTCTTAGCGTGCGATAACAAGCACTCGAAATCCAAAAATATTTTAGTAGCTGACCTCTAACACCACCGCGTCGTTTTGGGGCCAGGTGGTCTTTAAAGTGTGCCTCTGGAAATATATGGTGCATCGCTGCTTACTACTTGTTTGCACGTGGTTGTTGTCTTCAAAGTATTAATGCGTCAACTTAGGAGAACAGTGATTAATTAGCAGAGCGGAGGTATTTCAGGTATGTTTCATCCCAATGTCCGTTTGCTGGACCAGTAGTTTCACGGCCCGTCCGCTTGTTATTGAGATCTCTTACGAAACCAAAAGCCCTTCCGGTGAACTATGCCAATGAGTGATATTTGATAAAATGAGCTAAATTTTAAAAATAAACATTTATCTTTACGATCTATTTGGGATAGCGTGCCCTTCTTATTTTATTTTTTTACAAAAACTCATGTAGTTGAAACAGGAATTGTCTTGCTGTCATACAAAATTACGCCTTTTCAAAACTTTCCAGCGGAAGACATACAGATCCTGGGGCCGGACATTTGCCAGGGGATGGAACAGCAATTATACATTAGGAATACACAATTAGGCAATCCGCGTACTCTACTATTCGTCTACCTGGCCCTCGAATGTTTTGTTAGTTTCTATCAAACGTTTTACAAGAATCTTTGCAAGCTACACATTTCAAAAATGTTCCTCTTCAGTGCCTAAACACGCATAAGAACGTGACAGCCGCTATTTTGTCTTGTGTTCCGCTTTATGTGGCAACCAAACTCAAAAACCCTCAAGCTTCCGCACAGATCTTTATAACCACTATATATGTCCTGTACGCTTTAGAAAGTCCCCAGCACTTAGGTCACACGTTCGGATCGTTAGGGTATAACCACGTTCCCAACACATTGCTCCGTTCCAGCCGCATAAAGTAAGATGGCCCATGTATACTGGAAGGAGAATTCTGGGAGCGAAATGTCGTGCACCCTTTCAAATAAGGTTGTCTTTGCTTTCGCGCACGGCAAACCGAACAGATTGAGCAAGTGGCCTGTTGGAACTTAAAACGAAAGTGCCGTGTGCAGCTGAAATTCACTCGCATGTGTTGAGAACCATTTTTCAATGTTTCGTAAGACCTTGTGACACAATAAAATTACAGTAAACTATGTTAATTAAGAAGCGCGTACTAAAATAGGCAACTGCGCACCTATACCCCTTCAGGCTGCAGGAAATCCTTGATGAATGAATTGCTGGAGGATTTGGACGAGTATTACTGGCAAGCCCATGTCATGCAACATTAATTTGTAGTTCTGCTTAGCGTTCCAAGTCGTATAGAGACATTATATAATTGAGTGCCTTTTGCACTTGTAGACGCAGAACAGTTACGCTCACTAGCATCTCAGCTTCCTCACAAAAAATTCAACCCCGATGTTACGCCAGAGAGTCGGTCAAGATTCCACGGACGTGCTGCTTGCTCGTGGTAGACGCAAAAGTGACATGCAGTGTCCAAGGCAGCACAACATGTTGTCCTATGGCTTAGCGTAAAGATGAAAGTGGTGCGCATTGGGGGAGCACGCACCCTGACGGAGATCCGAAGTGTCGGACCCTTCATAAACACAGCTGTGCATGAAGACTGTCCATTCTACTTGTTTGTGAAAAAGAAACCAGCATGGATAGGACACAGGCAATTTTCCATGTCTTAGCCATCAATAGTTTGGAAACTTACTCTGTTGCCAACTTGGCCACTTTGCCGAGAAACGTTAGTCATTACTTCTTTATAAGCTACCGAAATATACTTACAACAAAATGTCTGGTTGGGTGGTGTCCGGCAGGCAGTAAACGTATATGACCGTAAGCTTTCTTTATCTATCGTCGCGGGTTTATTACGACACGATTGTGAGGCGGGCGGCTCGGTATACCAGGAATCATCCGAAGGCCCAGGATTGACACAGCAGCGCCAACGTAGCCCAGAACGAATAACAACGTTTATTAGCGAGTTTTATAACTGCGTACGCAGGCGTATGCAAAGAGTTAGCGTACGCTATTTGCGTCGTTCTTAGTGCGCACGCACCCTACGCTATGCTGTTTTTGAGTTTAGCGGACGTAAGACTAACAGAGGATATTTCATAAAAATGGCGTGCGTGCTCTAGTCGGCTTGCATGTCTCTGTTTACAACACGGCGGCAAGTAACGCGTAGGCCCTCCACGGTTCCGCTCTTCTGTGGCGAGTATATTTGCTTCTTATAGGACAAGTTCTTTGCTCTTGTGTTTTTAAATGCGTCGCGTGGCTTGAACTTCACCTTCGCGTAGAGTGTAATCGCCGTAACCGCTGACTACGCCGTAACCGCCGTAATCGCCGTAATCGCTGTAATCGCTGACTGTCCGAATGAAGATTTGCAGTCAGGCCGATGACCGAAGCTGTTGCGCGTGCTTGCGTGTGGGCATGCGAGCATGTGTGCGAGCGTGTGTGCGTGTGTGTATGTGCGTGCGTGTGTGTGTCCGTGTGCGTGTGTGCGAGCGTGTGTGTGTGCGTGTGTGGGCGTGCGAGCTTGTGTGCGTTTGTGTGCGGGCATGCGAGCGCGTGTGTGTGCGTGTGCGCGTGTGTGTTGCGTGCGAGCATGTGTGCGTGTGTGCGTGTGCGCGTGTGGGTGTGCGTGTGTGCGTGCGTGTGAGGGGGTGCGTGCGTGCGTGTGTGTACGTGTGTGAGTGTGTGCGTGTGTGTGCGTGTGTGTGTGCATGTGTGCGTGTGCACGTGTGTGCGTGTGTGCGTGTGTATGCCTGTGTTTGTGCGTGTGTGTGTGCGTGTGCTTGTGCGTGTGTGTGCGCCCGCGCGTGTCACTCCAACAACATATTCAGTAACACCTTTTCATTGCAGTCACCCTTGCTCTACCTTTGTTTTTTATTCTCTTCCACATTCTGTGGAACTTGCTGAATCCTCTCGTACTTGGGTTCAAGGTCGAGCAATCAGTTTTACCTTTCATGCCCTTGCCTTTCTTGTATGTTGCGTTCATCTTCCCTTTTCTCCCCCTGAGCCTGGTAAGGAACCAAATACCGTAGAAGTTGAACCCCGTAGCACTAACGCGGGTCCATGGGCGTCAGCAGGGTTTTGTTTCGCTTCGGCAAACCAGTTGCACCGCCGTGAAATGAGGGAGAAGGTAAAATATTACAAGTAAAATTCTATGCATCTAAGGGGTATAAAGAATAAGAATCATTTTTGTTCTAAAGTTATGTTTTGAGAATCTTAAGAGTTATATTACGAAATGTTTATTTAGGCTTATACACCACAACAGGAAACCAATGCATTATATAATGCCAATCTTTTATTTAACAGAACGGTCAAAGCATTATGTTTCTGAAACAATTCGGTCGCACCAATCAGACAACTATGTAAAATATAGCGGTTGTGAGGCAAGATTGCGAAAAATTGGTATGTGCTTTGTACAAACCCATTCTGTCACTCATCCATTAAAATGGGTGTGCTGCCACAGGTACGCGCACGACAAAGTGGTAATCTCCGTGAATGCTCTTCGCCTTTGTTTTCGATTTTTTCATGGTGCAGCTGAAGCATGCAGAGTCGAGTCACATGGCAACCGTACACTGTCAAACAAAATCCCCATTTTCACACTCCGAATCACTTTATACGAACACTTGACCTGTACAACATCTCGTCGCGGGAAATACAATTGATGGCCGTCTGCAGAGCGAGACTGATATCGGGATGTATCCCCTCAGAAAAATGCCACGAAATCCACAGGGTATCTACCGATGTCTGGGTTCTTTCCCGATTGAAGGAAAGTTCAGCTTCACAGCGGGTGTTGTTGAAATGACGAGCTCCTCAGACCTGACTTTGCACAGCCAATCATTGTTAAGTTTCTGAACTTTAAGACGAAGCCTGATGCACTCCGAAATGCGTCCAAGCTGAAAGACTTGGAGCGAAAAGTTTTGCTTGAAGATGATCTTGCGTAAAAGGTTCAGTTTGAAAGCAAAATACGTCAGGTATTTGTCAACCATAATTGTGAGAATAATGAGTGTTATTATATTCATTTTAACAAGCTGTAATTGTAAGGCGTAACTTATCATTACAAAACTACTACCAGGCGGGTTGTTCAGTTGGAATCCCATAATTCTCGTCCCTCTAATTTACGGTCGCCTTAACGAAAGCGCAAACTAAATCTTTCAATCTAACAAAGTACGAAGCCTGATGTTTCTGTTCTTGTGGCGGATGTCCGCCGCTAACTTGCCAAACTTGATGTTGTCGAGGCAATACCATGGGCTTTTTCGGCTGAAAGTTACACTACTACTACTAGTACTACTGGCACAGAAACCTGGCTCGCCGGCACCATCGAAAACGAAGTAACATTATCAAATTGCTTCGCTATCTTAAGAAAATACTGCTCTGCATCTCGAGGAGGAGCGTTATCATAGCATAAAGAGGAATTATCGGGCACCTATTTTCACTGTGGACTTCGACCGGCTTTATAGATAGCAACCCCCTGGCGACCTGCCCATCGCGGCCGACGAAAATGGGTACAGTGTAATAGCACCGTTTAATATCACCGTACCTATGTATGTATATCCACGTAGCAGATATTATCAAGATTGCGTCCTCGAATTATGTGGCGGGTAAAATTATACAAAACAGCAAAATACATAGGTGTGGTTTTAACCTACCTCTTAAACAGAGGGATTGGGTGTAGGAAGGTTTTTGCGTTACTCTTAGCCATAGTTCAACTCAAGAACTTTTAGCTGCAAATATAATCTTCTGCAAATTTAAAACAACATAAACGACTGTGCATCAACCGTAGGTGCGCGATGCAGTGCGCTAGATGAGACGGAGAGAGAGAGAGAGATCAAACATGTTTATTGCGAAAAGCAATGGGCAGGAGCCCTCAGTCCAAGACCCCTCGACCTTTCAAGCCTCAACAGCCCTGAACACCAGCAGCCGCTGGTTATTGAGGTCGGAGCTGCTCAGAGCTCTCTCTCTCAAAACGCGTAAGAAAGGGAGGAATTGCGCGAATGTAGTGGGGTGTGGTCGCAGCCCCTTACCCCATAAAAGAGCGTCCCGGGGCTTCACAGAAGTGGCATAACAAGGAATATACGGTGGGATGCAATATATGGCATTTAGTATGACTGGGAAAGGTATTCCTCTGGAGCGCATGGAGCTGCCGTTCCTCCGTTTTTCGTTAGGTGTTGATGCGGTGCTATATAGATGACACTTTCTAACTTATTGTGTTGAGTTATTTTATTACACGTAATCAACGGGGTTGGCCTTGCTGCTCGCTTCACGGGGCCCGGCGGGATAACTCTCGGGGCAACAGGTGGTCGGTTTCGTTGCCCGGGACGGCTTAATGGCAGCTTCCCATAATCATTCATTCATTAATTTATTTCGCATCAAATAAAGATACAGGATGCTGGAGGTCCGCATAAAAAGCCGACGAGATGTCAGCTTGATCGAACCGTAGACCCCCCCCCCTCCCTCTCCCCCCCACTGGTCGCTGGAACAGCATTTTTAAAGTTGTGCGAACATCTAACAATAATGTTGTTTCTTTACAGCAATCAGGTTTGTAGAAAATCCTTAAAATACAGTGGCACGGGAACATCAATAAAATACTGTTTTAATGTCCTTTAAATACGGTGACACGTTAAACACAACCCCAGGAAGTGTGGGCTCGATGATTGGTATAAATGAGCATTAAATACAGCGGACACACATATATTTCCCGCACTCGTCATGGCAACCTAAGCGCATAAAAATGCAAGGAAGCTCGGCAAGAAAAACCAATCAACCACACGTCAAAACTACACCAACGAAAACAACATTCTCAGAAGGACAAAAAAAATTGCGCAGATTTCTAAAGGTCATACCTTCTAATGCTGTGTTTCTGGAAAGAAATGTGCTGAGCATTCTCGGTAGTCGGTTCTTGAGCATTTGTTGTCCGTAAGATGTCCTGTGTGTCAAAACGCTCCAGTGTTTTGTGTGTAGCGTGTTGTGAACAATATCATTTGCTTTGAACCGCGCGGGCAAAAGCAATGGCCCGGAAGCTGGAAGAGAACCCCAGGGTCCTCTACGCGGACGCCTCGCTCCGAAAACACAGCGACCGTGCAGCGGCGGTAGTTACGTCCAGAGACCGGCTGATCGTCAGCGCGTCCCTGAAGACAACAGACCCCGCAGTTGCTGAGGAAGTGGCCGTGGCCCTGGCACTCGCACAGCCATGCGTGCACACCGTGGTCACCGACTCAATGACAGCGTACGGAAGCTTCCGCAGGGGGGTAATCTCTTCCGCGGCCCGAGCCATTCTGTCCAAGTGCAAGCCACCGGGAAGAGCCATAGAGCTCGTGTGGGTCCCGGCTCACTCGCGGGTAGCAGGCAACACCATCGCCGACTACCATGCCCGAGAAATGTCAATCCGGGCCGAGAACGAGCCGGAAGAGCTACCGCACCCGGTTACCAGCTTACGGGACATTACCCGGATGTACCGAGAGGAGAGGCGCAGACTGCCGGAACCGCACTACCAAACTGACTAGGCAGCAACAGACGATCCTGCGTCGAGCGCAGGCGGGATCGCTTGCGCATCCCGTACTGATGAACCTCATGTACCCTGCGGAACACGATACGCTCTGTCCGTTTTGCAAAAGAGAGAGGGGCACCCTGCCACACATCTTGACAGAGTGTACAAAACTCAAGACCCCCCCTCCTTCCCTTCCCCACAACACCCCCAATCCCCAACCCCTTGAGCGATGGGAGACCTTGTTGACCAGCCCCGCCCTGCTGACTCAGCTCGCACTGACAGACAGGGGCCAGGAGCTGCTGGGAACATATGGGTCCCGTAACTAGGGAACCACCCCGTCTGGTGCCAGCGCGCACCACCGATTTCTTGGGCTCAGTAAAAGTTGATTCCTCCTCCTTATTTTGTCAGCTGTTTATTGAAAGATGTGCCCATTTTCACTTCTCGTTTATAAACCTTATAAAGACGGTAGTTGAATATTGTGGTAACTGGCAATACATTGTATTTTTCTAATAAAGGTTGTGTGTGGTGATTAAAAGAAATATTTTCGAGTGTTATAAAGACCTTTTTCTGTAGCCGGTGAATTTTTTGCAAGTTTTTATGAGTATTTGTTCCCCAGACCAAATGGCAATAGTTTAACCTAGAAGAAAACAATGCGTTATATATGACCAATATAATTTTAAACAGTAGGGTATAGCGGTATAGAAGACCAACTACTTCAGACAATTTTTTTAGAAATGTTACGTGCTCACCTCAGGGTAAATTTTCTTAAAATATGACGCCGAGTGTTTTTACTGAAGGTACAATCTTCACTTTGGCAGATTTTAAAGACATAACATTGTCAATTATTACCTGCTTATTTCTGGCACGGAATAATGCTGCTTTCGTCTTTGGACCGCTAATCCTTAAACCATTTTACTCCATCTATACTTATAGTTTTCTCAAAGTTGAATTTGCATTTACAAATAATTCGTGCACCGATTTACCATGGAGGAATATACTCGTGTCATCGGCATAGATGATAAACGTAGCGCATGACGATACGCCAATATCATTTACGTAGATATTAAAAATAAAGGGTCCCAGAAGCTGTTCTGTGGTATCCCGGATTTTACCCGACAAGGGTCTGAGGAAAAGCCATCGAAGGCTACGATTTGATTCCGATCTTTGAGGCAAGATTTAATCAAGGAGACGGCCACACCATGTATAGCGTAGCGCTCTAGCTTCCGTAATAGCAAATTGTGGTTGCTATGGTCGAATGCTTTTGTTAAATCAATAAATAGACCGAGTACCATTTTCCTTGGTTTAGATGAGACAAGATGTATTCTTTGTGATCAACAAACGCAAACTCCGTTCCAAGGCCCTGACGAATGCCACACTGACAATCGGCTATTATGTATGTTTTTGGTCGAATCTAGTGAAATGTTTTAGAAAAAGTTTTTCAAGTGATTTTGCGCGCACTTGAAGTATCGAAACTGGTCGGTAATTTCCCATATTATTTTTGTCTCCTTTTTTATGCAGCACTCTCACCCGAGCGGTCTGCATTTTTGAAGGAGAAACATCTTGGCTAATAGAAAAATTAAATATGAGCAATATATGGTAGTAGTAGTAAAACTTTTATTGAAAACGGGATACCGCTGGTTTAAACAGGGGAAGGGTAAGGGAAGAGAGTAGTAAAAGCACTGGGCCAGTAGAGCAGTTCTTGGCTTTCACTGCGTAACTTCTTGTACAAGCTTATGGGGGTTCAGTTCTTTTCAGCTTCACGCTTTAAATGAGTCCATCACAACGGGTGGGCCAGGCAAGATAGATAGTCCATTGTAAACAGGACCGGTGTGGTCTCCGCTCAGACAACTCGTGCCAGACCGCTCTTTAGAGAATAAAGGGCTACCTGGTGGATTAATTGTTTGTCAAGTTGTTGAGGATCAGGGTGCAGTTGTGGTGCCGTGAATGTTCCATGTTTGGCAAAAGTACGACATAACCATACGAGATAAGTTATGTTTGCTGAGGTACTTGTGTTAAAGAGCGTTTATACTTCGACGTAGCGTAGGCGCGCGCGCGCGCGGCATGGTTACGCTACGTCGGCGAATGCCGGTCCCTCTATACTCCGCCGTCAGATGACAGCCGGCGTGTCGGAAGGAGTTCGGCGCAGTTCCCCGGCACGGGCGTCGGGATAGGACATGTCTCTATTCCGCAAGGGAAACGCCGGGCTGCGTCTGGCCGCCGGCGGCCCCGTATCCCGTCATGCACCTCGCCAACCCGGCCTGGACCACTCGTACAGCGCCCGTGCGCGTCCTTTTGGTCTAGTGTTCTCTCGGCGCGCTCTTTTTGGTTGTGCCCGACCGCTCGACAAGTGCGCAGTAGAAGTTTCGAACCACAGCGACGTCTCCAATGCCGTGGTGAAGTCCCTTATCGAAGCCATACGGCGGCACCCCTGTGTTTATGACACAAGACGGATGGTTTACCGCGACTATATGTGGCGTTGGTCAAATATTTTCCAGATATACATCGACCGCTTCCGCTTACGCCGCAGCCGACGAACCAGTAATTAGGCCATGGTAAGGACACAAGTGCGCGAAAATACACGGACAGACAGAAAAAGACACGGAGAAAGGTTCAAACAATGGAACTCAGGACGCACTCTTGCGGCACACGGTGGGTTAACGGAGGCACGAAAAAAAAAAAAATACGCGCACCTCTGTTTTAGGCCGAGCGTTTCGCACATTCCACCACAGCTGCCGCACTAATCGGAAAACAATCTGCGCATGTGCCAGCCGGAAGCGACACTGGCTGCGCTGCGCCGGCAAAGCTGGAGTGTACACTGGTATATATTTCCGCTGGCGTAGTCTAGCAGACGTGACGTCGCCGACCGCGCCGCCGCGCGCCCGTGCGCCGGGAAAGTCGGGATATATTCGCGGCTTTACAGTATCAACATCTTGGGGGCAAGTGGGGAGCGTACCATTTACGATGCATTTCAGGTGTGTAGGCTGCGTCGATGAGAAATTTGTTGACAAAAATTTCACTGGGGCGTGGTAGCGGTGGTAAAGCGCTCAAATATCCTGCTGGAGTTCTGTTTTGCAGCCGGTCTCTTCGGTCCTTCTTATACCGGCGGAGCCGCATCGCCGGTCGGGGTGTAGGCGACCGTGTCGGCTCTTCGTCAGGCACCTGTGGAGGTTGTAAATGTGCACTCTCCTGTGCGACCTCATGGGCCGCTTGGTTGCCCGAGGAAGAGGGTTTATGGCCCTGTACCCAGTCAGTGCGTACTTGTGTTTTACTCCGTTGCAGAATTTGCGCTTGGTATAGTCTCTGATGTGCCATCGGATTTGTGGTCTCGTAAGATCATAATGTTTCCAATCCTTCTTACGAGTCTGTGAAAACACTAATTAGTGGCAGAAGAAGATAATCAATATCATACGCAAGGAATGTAATGGCATTGTTGATGGAATGCAGTTCTGCTTCAAGGCTCGTGGCACGGTTGTTGAACACGGTGTGATACCCCGAGAGGGCAGGAACTTCCGGGCATGTCCAGGCCAGTCCGATGACACTTAATCTTACGCTGGCGTCTGTGTAGACGTCAACTTCGTTTTCGAGCTTTGTCATCTGAAGTCGTCGGATGCGTTGTTGGCGGAGCGCGGGATTGTTGCTACCAATCAGCTTGCTGCGCGTAGTGGGTACGACTTCTGGGCGACTCCATGGATCAAGTGGGGTGGGGAATGTGCAGGGTGATGGTGGGCTCCGCACGCCCCATGCAGTGAGGGCATGTCCTTGGTGTGTTAAAAGACGTCTGAATTCAGCCTGCGCCTTGGCTTCGTTGATGATGTCCTCAATGGGAGGAAAGAGAACTGTATGTTCGAGTTTCTGGTAAGGTGTGTGCTTAGGCAAACCACTGATGGTTCGAAGGGTTGTCATGTGCAACACTTGGAGGGCTCTTGTGTGGCTTTTGTAGAGTTCATAGGCCGGAGCGCCGTACGTGAGAGTGCTCACTGTGACAGCTCTTGCCATTGTCAGGGTGGCCTTTTGGGTTGCACCTCCGTACTTGTTCGAAATTCTGCGGATGGTGTTGAGCAGACCCTTCCACTTTTGCTTCAACCTCTGGAGCCATATTCCAGCGCTGTTCTTTGTTCCGACTGGTAGGCCGAGGAGGGTGATGGGTTCTGTTGCGGCTTGTATTACATGATTTTCTATTATAACTTGTATCACATCGGATTCAGCGGGTGGTTTGCCCCCGTATACCGCCAAGGGCTGAGTCTTTTCGGGAGCGAGATGGAGTCCCATCGCGGCAAGAGTTAGCTCGAGGCTATGTGCTGCGGCTTGCAGTTCCACTGTTTGGTACACAACAGAGTCGAATCCGTCTGCTTCAGTCCAAACTGTGACGTCGTCTGCGTAAATGGTAAATCGGGACGCTGTGTCGACTTCCAACTGTTGTGCCACCCTAGTCATGGCTAGATTAAATAGAACCGGTCGTAAAATCGAACCTTGACGTACCCCGCGGTCTACGTAATAGATAATGGGTTCCCAGCCAGGGTGTGATCCATGGAGTCTGATGGGTCGGCCTTGTAAGAAAACTAGTATCCACTTTTGAGCTCTTACACTAGGATACGCCTTTGCAAGTTCCTCCAAAATGACTTTAGGCTGACGTTGTCAAACGCCTTGCGTAAGTCAACGGCCTTGACAATATCTGGGTTTTCTCTTGCGTAGTAGGATAGGTTGATGACTACGCAGCAGCCAGAGGCAGTCATGTGTGCTCACGTTGGGACGAAAGCCTGTTTGGGAGGGATGGAAGTATGGTTGCACATACTCCAAATACTGCATGAGGCGATTGTTAATTAGTGTCTTAATTAATTTGCATATGACCGGGGTCGTATGGAAATTAATTTATGTATGGTGTCACAAAAGACATAACGTATTTTAAGCGTATTACTTGTGTGTCATCGATATCAAGGGCACTCCTATTGTTGACCCCTACCACTGAATCATTTACTTCACGGTATCACAGGATCAAGAAATATTGAGTTATCTATGTACCGAAAGTTTTTGAGGTCGTTTTGTACATTTGTCAATAAAATAACCGTTTAAGGCATTGGCAAGCGCCTTTCCTAAAAGTCCGATGCCGTTTTGCTGAATGATGTGAGCAGGGTCTTGGGAACTATTGCGATTTAATAGAGAATTTAAATTTTTCCACGAAGTTGCTGTATTTCCAAGCGCTGGTGTGAGCACGTTACAATGATCATGTCGAGCTTTTTTTATTCCTTATCTAAACTGTTTCGGCAAACTTTGAATCGTTTTAACATCATTGGATTTCTTGTTCTACGGAATTCGTTGTACAAAATATTTTTCCTTGGTATTCTCGCACCAAGCTCAGCAGTATTCCAAGGCTTTCGAATCTTTCGTTTCTGTTTCGGGCGCACAAAAAGAAAACATCTGGAGTAAATAGGCTTGTGAATTTTTATGAATTCGTCGTACGCACTGTTGCATCAATTTTTCGAAGTACACTCTCCCAAACTGCATTAAAAATTTTTTCGGTGAATAGGGAAATATCTTTTCATTTATGCATTGAATTGGGTGTGTTCGTTGTCGTGGTTTGGGTGGCATATTTTTTAACGAGCATACAAATATCGACCAGTGATCACTTATTTCTGCTGCAATTACCCCACTGTTTAATTTGTCGGGACATATGTTCATTATAAAAATATCGATCAATGACGATTAAGTTAGCGTTATTCTAGTGGGAAGGCTGATCACATTTTAAAGACGACTAGAGGTTAACAGCACATCTAATTTGGTCTGTGTGGAATTGTGCCCTAGATGACGTCAAACTTATTTCTACCGACAACATTCAAGAATTACTTAAGAAAATCAAGGAAAGGTGGTATCATGCCGCTCGGGGGTCGATATCAGAGAGCAAGTATAATACCATGTATTTTGACACAAAGGAATTCACAGTCGTTTTTGACTACACAAAAGTATTCTATCAGTTCGCAATGGAAACCTTCTTTTACTAAAATACAAACTCCGCCACCCCGACTGCATGTGCGATTAATATAGAATGTTTTGGAAGATGGAAGACGGAAAACATTTGTTTCATCAGGTAGACCACATTTCCCATAACAATATGACATCAAAATCATGGCCTACTTGCTGGAGCAAAAAATCAAATTTTTTAGGCTCCTTACTTGTAATAGATTGCACATCCAGATGAAAATATTTGAAGGACTTCAAGTATGTCCTCCCTAAAGCAGCTTGAAATTCTTACTGAACGGGTTTATTGAAGGAGTTCATTTGGCATGACTGAAGGGGTTTATTTGGCATGCTCATTCATTTTGCATACCTAAGTTATGACACCGGCTTGCTTAAGTCACGAACGCACATATGGTCATGATGAATCGGTCTTATGGACGCTTGCAGATGATTTCACGGGTTGTCCAGTGAATTCGCCCGCACTGGAAGTTACGGCTAGATGAGAGTTTGCTGGAAACTGATCACCCGACAAGTATATTTTCTTTGTCCCTAACAATTTTCGTACCCAAAAGGCGAGAGTTTCACGCCCTAATCCTTAACCAAAAGGGGGCATAAATTTTCTAAGAAGCCCAAAAGAAAGCGACGTCCCCAAGTAAATTACTCGCGTTTCATGGTGGCATTTTAAATTTATCCGAAAACATTCCCTGTGCCAGCTACCGCGTCCTGAGGATGTGCATCCCTTCTATGAAATTCCGGTTCATTGAAAGCCCAATTTTCAGATGTTTAAACAGGGGAAGGGAGCTTATTTACTAAAATACAGTTTCTATTGAGCTTAGTTTAACGTACAAATGAAGCTAATAGATGCAGGCGTTCTCTATTATGTGGGACCTAACTTTCGCTGCTCTTAAATTTGTTTACTTTTCCAAACGCTTGAGATTGCAGATCAAACGTCCTGATGACAACTCTACACAAAAGGTTCCACAATTTACGAGGTGAAACCCACAACAAAATAGCCATAATTTAAAGAAATGCAATCAGATCCTGCCGAGTATTGACACGGTGATTATGTACCAATCTTCTAATGCCCGAAGCCCACTAATCCTCTTAAAATAAAATCTTCTTATGCAACCAAATTGTGGCCTTCGAGTAAAATTGTATATTGTCTTTAGGCAATTGAGGCATCAGTCTAAAGAATATATTGCTGTGCAATCAGAAGTAAGACAAAGGAATGTGAACACTTTGAAATAAGTGCTGTCACCCAAATTCCAGCTAATTTTGAGAAACACCAACGACACACAAGCAAAAGCAATTTCTGCATTTGCATTCATCAAAAGTGGTTTTACGTAAGACGTATGGCAACTAAATTTGTCAAAGTTCATCCCGTAGCAGCTAAAAATGTCGTAACACAAACACGAATACGCAAAATTCAAAAAGAACCAACCACATATGACACCATAAACGTCACCTTCTAAACTTTTATGACGCCAAAGAAACTAGTCATATATTTTTAGATACTAAGGGGCACAAGTTCTTTCAAATACAGGAATGCCTCCCACACCATAGGGAAGGTGTTTTTTTTGCCGGACGCAAAAACGGCGAACAAACATTACTTGTGCAGTGGCCGTTTCTTTAAAGCAAGTTGATATTATATTTTGTTCATAGGACGATACAACAAATAGAATCGCTGTGCACATGCTACCTACGCAAGTAAAGTTAAGAAAGCATTGCCCTTTTTTAGTCAGTCTATCATGCGCTCCTAAAACAGATAAACAACAATATAGCGTAACATTCCTCATGATCTTTTTATGCTAAGTAAACAAGGCGACAAATATACTTGACAAAGTAAACGTCCTTTCACTAAGAGTTGTATATTGGTGGAACGTGAACGCTGCCTTCATACGGAGCACGATATCAAAAAAACAGATGAAAGCTATCAAACGCGTAAGGACTGGGACCGTGTAGATGGAATGTTTCATCGCATATACGTGTCAGTGTCCTGCGATGGTGTGTAATGTTACGTGGTAGAAGAGCTTGTGGCAATGTTTTTAGGGATGATTACTTGAAAGTTTCTGGGGTCAGTATAAGAGGCCATTCACCCACAGAATACTAAAACTCGAATTGGTTTATGGGTAATAGATTAATAAAATTTGCGTTGACCAGAAAACTCCTGAGCGCAAATGTGCAACCCCTAACATCTATAAAAATGGTCGGCGGACAGGTGTAGCGGGAAAAAACATCCACAATAAAACTAACGAAAACGGTAAACTAGATAGAACGCACTACACACGTACAATGCAAGATGGTGGGTAATTGGAATGAAGCTTTAAGCAAAGAGACCTAAACTGGAATGCGACAGAGTTCAAGGAAGTCACAAGCAGAAAACGAAATCATTGGAGAAATGCCGTACTACGTAGAGTGTGCAGGCACCGTAGGACAACAAATGGACAGTTGAGATACCACCAGACAACTTGACAACTCGACAACTTGACCACCAGACAACTTGACCAGACAATTCGAAGACAACTTGGTTATGGCGTGGTGGGAGAACAAGAGATATAAATGCATCAGCATCATAGAATGGGTTGCATGCGAAAAACAAACGACATTCGAAGATTAGGAGTGCTCAACCAAAAAGGTGTCAGTGAGCTATGCGTAGGCAAGGGCCTGTTATATGGTTGGTGTTATTAAGGCGAAAGTCTTACAAGAACGTGTTTCGTTGAGCGCTGTGCGAAGTTGATAAAATAGACGGCACCAAAAATAGGAGCGCGGGCCGGGGAGCGTGCTAAGAACGAGAAACCGAAGATTTAGAGGGGCTTTAGAGAAGTTTTTGAAAAATGGCGACAAACCGCATGCCTTGAAATCGAGACAGAAGCGCAGTATGAGGGCTTTGAGAAGGGTTGGCAGCTCAGATTTTGTTTATTTTATTTTTAATAAAGCCAGTCTGCGAGCGAGTCATGCAGGTGGGCATTTATACAGTTTCAGCCGAAACAAAACCAATGGGCCTAACACTGGCAAACAAAACAAAAACAAAAAAACTGTACAATTGAAATCTGCCACGCGTTTGCACATCACATGCAGATGCTTTCAGATTTTCATCATTATCAACATATTCATCATCACTTATGGTTTAGCTCAAGGGACCGTTACGAGGTATTACATGAGAGGCGGGCGAGATAATTATACAGGCATACCAAGGTTAGATGGGCAGATGAGATCAAGAATTTGTGGGGATAATTCGGTAGCAGTCCGCGTGGAACCAGGATAATTAGATATCTATGGGAGAGGCCTTTGCCCTGCATTGGGCGTAGATGGGATGATGATTATTATTATTAATAATATGATGATGATACTGATGATCATGAACAAGAGTACAGACAACAATAAATACAGACTACCGACATGTAATGAATGTAAAGAATGTGAACCCAGACATGCGACATTTTTCCGTAATGAAAACCTCCGCACATTACATTCCAAAATGCATCCAACTCCCTCCAGTCGGACGTCGAGTTCCTGCTTGAATGCGCACGTGACGGCTGCACCTCTTTTATTTCTGCCTTTTGATGGTCATCTGAAGAGAAAAAGCAAGAGCCTGCAGCTGTCCGTTCACAGGAAGCCGACGCAAACCGGAAGCCACCTCCAGTTGACTTCGGCTCATCCTGTCACCCACAAGGCTTCAGTTGTGTCCGCGCCCCCCATTCAACCGAGCTGCAGCCTCTCGTTCTGCTGAATATGCACGAAAAAAGAGGAGAACCCGATAACTGCGCACCTAAAAGAGCCAGAAAACAGCTATTCTAAAAGGTAATTTGTTCCGTAGTAGGCCGCAGAAAGAAAAAAATATGGGAAGCTCTCACCAATGTTCAAGACTTCAAGGTAGGGAAGGTGTACGGAATTTTCCCAAGCACCACGACGGTTCAAGTCCACGACTAAAGCGGATTTCTTTCTCCGCTGCTACCGCAACGACTTTTAAGTGCGAATGCACTTTATAAGCGACCCTGAATTCCGGCGACCGCCGTCCGGTCACATAGCAACAGCTGCGGGTGCGCGCGTTCCTCGTCTTCCTTGGCAACGGGGTGAGATGGGCGCGCGCTGCCTGGCCGCTGACATGGCACATACCCACGTGGGGGATTGGCCAGGAATCGGGCGTGAGAAGGGCTAGAGTACTGACACGAAATTTCAAAGCTGAGATCCGCTCTAGCAATCAAGTACAACGACAACACAAATAGGTGTCTGTGCATGGCACATACCCACGTGGGGGATTGGCCAGGAATCGGGCGTGAGAAGGGCTAATGCACCCGCTTAAAGGAGTACTGACACGAAATTTCAAAGCTGACATCCGCTCTAGCAATCAAGTACAACGACAACACAAATAGGTGTCTGTGAATAAATGCATCTTTCTTTCTTTGTAGTTGTGTGTGTGTGTGTGATCTCTCTTTCGCGAACATTACCGAACCGCGCAAATTCAACTCGTGCATTCGCACTTTCACATTCTTCCCCCCGGGGAAATGCGGGGAAATTTTTACCCCATTATTGTTGCTATAAGTGTGAGCTTCCTTCAGTTTTTTTGAACTGATAATAATTTTATAAAGCTTCGACAGGCATTCGCTATGACCGGTCTTCTCCATTACGAGCAAGTTGCCAGGTTAATGGTGCAAGCTTGAGTTTCTTTTTTGGCCGGCCAGTCTTCCAAGTGGATGTGCCTGGCTTGCAAACGGGCGCCGATGGCACTGGGCTGTCGCCGCGAGCCACGCACATAGCAGCGCTCGGCCTTTTCTTGTTTTTTTAACTGCTTGGCGGTCGCCGCAATCTCCGCCAATCTCCCTAAGTGGGCACGCTTGGCATGACAAGCGTGCGCAGGGGACGCTGAGGGTCGCCACGAGGCCCGCGCTCAGGCGCGCGCGTTCACCTGCGCACCTCTCACGGGGCCCTTCACTGAGGAACGCAACACGTGTATGGGTACACAGACAGGGGCGTCTCGGGCAAGCGATTGAGGCCCCGTGGGACCCTGAATCGGGCCAACGGAGCGTGGGGGACACCTGAGGTGAAGTCAACTGCAGTGGATGGTGCTTGGTCGTAAACGAAATATTGCTGTCAGTGGGACAGAAAGCTTGGGATCCGTGCTCGATGGGGATGGCCCTCGATTGAGAAATTACCTTGACGCGTGATTCCCATTGGAATCTATTTGTAAAGTCTTAAAACATTATGTATGGCTAACCTTGATTGTTGTAATTGTTGGTAATTAGAGCTAGATCTTGTACTATCTCGGCTAACTGGTGATGGTTGATAAGCCCCTTGAGAAACCATGCTGGTGAGGCGGAAGATGGTAATGGTTTTCTATTAAATAGGTTAGTGTTTTAATATTAGATATTCTTGGATTTTGCAACACTTACTAATGACGGAATTCGTCGCTAATTACATGATGGGCCGTAGCCAGATTTGTGAATTGATACAATTCTTGCTACTTTCCAGTCATCTGTAACTGCCCAGTTGCAAGAGATTTTCTGCACACAATTCCAACGTGATGGCTACAGAGCTCCTCATATCACTTCAGAAACTCGTTCGGGATGTTTTCGGGCCCTTTGCTTCGTTTTGGTCAAGGTTGAGTCGAAGATTAAAAATACCGGCGTTCGTTATATTTAGGGGTTCGACAGGTGGATGCCTAGAATACTCAGCGTGCGGAGCACGACGTTATGGGATTAAAAAAAACGGAGCGGAAGTAATCCTTCCCCGCACGGGCCAGCTTGACTAATCTCGGGGACGGTATTGGCGATATCGCGGACCCCGAGCCCCCAAATATAAGCTGTATCCAACCGTGGCGATGTGTTTATAGGTGGAGGGTTAGAAACCACGAACGGTGGCCGTCGGAGCCCAGGTCAAGGTCCGGCGTATGGGCTCCCTATCTGTTTACCAGGTAGGGAGCTACGAGTCCTCTCTCGGTATCAGGGTAGCCCGAGCGAAGGAAGTACTCCCGTCCCCTGCTTTTATACTGTACCATATGGTATTTTCAACGACCCCCCCCCCCCCAAACGTGATCGGGATCTGAAAATGGGCCGCACCGAAGTTTCTTTTCCTGCTTTGCCTTCGATATCGCTCTCAAAGCCAGATAACTACCCCCGTTTTTTGATCCTTGAATCTGTGGACAAATTGAAGCCGGTTACCTCTCAATCCCCATTACTTGTTTCTAAAATTCTTAAAGGTATCATCAGCAAAACATACGAAACCAAAAAACTCAGAACTAGTGAAGTGCTAATTGAAGTAAAAACTCACCAGCAATCCACAACCCTCCTGAAACAAACCCGCATGGCAGATCTGGAGATCAGGGTCACACCCCACCGCAGCCTCAACAGCTCTCAAGGTGTGATCTCTGAGGCAGATCTCACTTCCGAAACGGATGCCGACTTTTTCGAAGGCTTAAGGGATCAGGGTGTCACGGCCGTAAGCGCATATCCATACGTCGCGACGACGAACAAATAGCAACTACACACATTATCTTGACCTTCGATCGATCCTCCCTTCCATAATCCATAAATGCAGGTTATATATACATTCTTCTCTCCGCCCGTACATCCGGAACCCACGGCGCTGCTTCAAGTGCCAACGGTTCGGGCATGGCACAAACTCTTGCCGTGGCCGACTTACCTGCGCTAAGTGCAGCAGTCATGACCATCCTTCAGAAAAGTGTGAATCTGAAACCTTCACCTGTGCCAACCGCCAGGGACCCCATGCAGCGTACTCGCGAAAATGTGAAAGGTTTAAGCAGGAGAAGGCGATAGTCAATGTTAAGATCACCGAGAACATCACCTACCCAGAACCTGCCGCGGTGGCTCAGTGGCTAAGGCGTTGTGCTGCTGAGCACGAGATCGCGGGCTCGATTCCCGGCCGCGGCGGCCGCTTTTCTGATGGAGGCGAAAAGCAAAAACGCCCGTGTGTTCGAGATTTCGGCGCACGTTAAAGATCCCAGCTGGTCAAAATTAATCCGGAGCCCTCCACTACGGCGCGCCTCATCGCCTGTGCTGAGTCGGCGCGTTAAACCCTACAATCAATCAATCAAATCAATCATCACCTACCCAGAGGCGCGAAAGGGGTTCGCCTCTTTTCCCCTGAGGAGGTACGCCGACGAAGCTCGCTGGGGAGCGGGAGAAGGCGGAGCGGCGTCCGGTTTCCGCGGGGACCCAGTTCCTAGAGTCGGACTTGGTCCCGCCATCGCCCCCCCCCCCCCCCCCTGGGTTGCCTCGGGCAGCCCAACCAGCCTCCACACCGCTCGCTGAGCCAGCAGTGGCTGTGGTGGCACCATCGTCCGGACCCATGCCCCTCCCGCCCCGGCTCCCCCACCTTCCCTGCTTCCACTGGAGCGTGCGGAGGAGATTGACACCGGCGGTCCAGCATCGGTTCCCACATCTCCCGCCCCGCCCGTGCCACCTGTGGTGCTCCCGACACCTTCGGCGGTAGCGGCACAAAAAATGGAAGGCACCCGAATGGGTGCCAAGTCCAAGGGGCCTGGTCCATCGGGCATCCCTAGGACATCCGAGGATGAGACGGATGTGGGACCGTTCCTGCTAGCATCGCAGCGGAAGGAACGGGTCCCTGCATACAAACCTGTAGAGAGGCCGAGAAAAAGCCCCGTCCGAGTGTCCAAGCCCCGAAAGAAGATACATAAACACACTGCAGTAGCTCCGAACACTTCATAATGGGAACAGAAAACACAATACAATAGAACTGCAGAGGCCTTCTTAAAAATCTTGACGATGCTAATCAGCCAAGTGTTATGTGTGTTCAGGAAACACATTTGAATTCCAAGCACACAAATTTCTTGAATAGTTACATGGTATTCAGAAAGGACAGTGATGGCTGCACGCACTCTTCGGGTGGTGTGGCAATAATCGCCAGTAAATCTTTAGCATGCCACCCTGTCCCTTTGAACACTTTAATTTAGGCTGTAGCAATCCGCACTAAAAGTAGGTTGGTTGATAATGGTATGCTCCATATACATTCCTGCCGAATTTGCTCTTTCGGGCTCCGATTTCGAGGCACTGGTTGACCAGCTGTCCGAACCGTACATCTTCGCAGGCGACCTTCATTCACACAATTCTCTGTGGGGCTCTTTTCGCAAAGATGCCCGCGGTCGTCTGCTAGAGAAGTTTTAAACATCCTCGGGAGCATGCCTTTTGAACAAGAAACAGCCTACATACCATAATGAAGGACACAACACAGACTCATTTCTTGAATTGGCTATTGCTTCTGCGATTCTCTTTCCATGTCTTGAGTGGGGTGTGGGCGCGGACGCATATGGTAATGACCACTTCCCCACCTCACTAACATATTGTCACGAAGCCAAGGACGACGCAGTTGTCTTGAAGGAGAAACAAGTTTATTGGAGCGAACTTGTGCTCCCATAACAACTCAAAAAAATACAGAGGCGGCGAAGCAGCGGTCAACAAAGTGACTTGTGTCGGCGAGCGTTGCAGAATCTAATGCCGAGGCATCTGCTCTGCAGGCTGTTTATCTTTCGGCGCGAGTGTTTCTGGAACCGTCGATTCACATCCAGAACATTGTAGATCACAGACGATTATTCTGGGCTAGCGACGTTAGGGCGAAACAGTTTGCTTATCTGAATGTGATAGCCCGTGCAGCATGAAAATAAAGAATGGAAGAGGCGCTTTGCTTGGAACGCGGATAACACAGCCGGGCGTGGCCCGGCAGTAAAAACAACCAATTCAGCGGGTGGACAGAACACAGGCCGCGCGGACTGCATATGGGCCCCACAGAAGAAGGAATCACTCCCCAAGGCTGCACTCTGGGCCGTTCAGAAATGTGAACAGAAGTTTTTCTTCCTCCTCCTTCTCAGCCGCAAATCTCGTCGCCTCCGTCCGCGGCGCAGAGACGGAGAAGTCAGATCGTCTTACATCGGGTTGTAGCTTACTTTGATTTTATAAGAAAACGTTTCCACTCTTGCTACACCAATACAACTCAACCAAACACCGTTCATGCATCATGCATTGATTTAACCTTACCAAGAATATCTCTTTGAAGTAATAAATAGTGTGGTTAAGTGCATGTCACTTCTCTCTGGTTTTACTATTTGAAGAGCGATGTGAGTGATTTTAGGTGACGTCGCATCAGTAATCGTTATGGGTGCCGTTTACAGCTTTGCTTTCCAACCACATTCACAGGGTTTATTGGCGTGATTTTTTGTAACTCTTAGCAGATGAGCAAAATGAGCAGGGCCGCTAGACGGGCGTGAGTGGTCGTGTGACGCTTTCACGTGGCATTCAGCGGGAAGGCAGGGAGTAAACCCGTAGATGTGCTTGGTGAGTACACCATTTGTCTGCCCGTGTTCGCGTGGGCTCGTAGCTGAATCGATAAGACAACGGGCTCTCGCTTTGTTAGTGTATTAGTTCCAGGTTCGATTCCTGGCGGTGCCAGTAAATTCTTTTATTTGTTCGCTGGAGTTTTCTGGTGACACCAACGGTCGCGAAAGAACCCTTGGGGGGTAGAAGTAGAAAGCTTTGCTTTAAAAAAAACATCTCAAAAGACAGAACCAAGTAACAAAAGACACATTCAGAGCGGACTACCAACTATATATTTATGACAAGGAAGGGGATTTATACATGTGTACTTGATAACACGTAGAAAAAAGAGAGAACTGGTGAACACGGGTTGAGATACTTATTCGCCTTTTCCATAAAATTCAACAAAGAGAACTCACGCAAACTTTCCCCGTTTGGTGTATGGCTAACGCTTTAAATGTTTCTTCTGTGCGTTGCTCGTTGTATTGCCTTTAAGTGACGACTTTCCCAAAGATACCGGCAGTAACCTTGCTGCTTACTGCTTAAAGTGCAGCAATTCCTCGCCAGCCTTTGACAAAGTAGTCATTGCACCACCAGTGCATGTCGCACCAATTTTTCTTAACTGGCGATAAATGTGCGCTTCATATTTGCGATACGAAATACAAAATAAATGTTGTAAACAATAGTTTTAACCAAAAAATACAAAAACGTCTCACGTGAACCTCGACCTCGAGGCAGTGTTCGGAGTTAAACGGTAACCAAATGTCCCAGTAGATGTTGCGAGGAGTGGAACGAGGATGACCCAGGAGAACCATTTAGGTTGTAGAGACGGCAGATGATTATTTGTTTTCCAAGTCATCTCCGACAAAGTGAGGGAATATGCAACAAGTTTTTGTCTTTTGCTTTTTTCTGTGCCTGTAAGACCGAGAGCTTGAGCTCTGTTTTTTTCTGTTCGCTTTCATCTCGTTTTTATGTGCTATTTTTACCGTGCTATTTTCCTCGTTTGTTCTAACGAAGAGCAACCCAGCGGGTATTCCTAATAAAAACAGGTCGTCTCGGTTATGTACTTATATTTGGCCTAATTGTGCCACACGGTTTTTTAGTGCTAGGATGTACGGTACTAACAAATTCCAGCAGTTTGAATTGTTTTGAAGGTCTTGTCTATATATTCTTCGGGGTGAAGTAATCTTTCGCTTGAGCTCGGCGTCTAAACAAACAGACAGACAGACAGACAGACAGAGAAACACTTTATTTCGCTGTTAGATACCCGAAATGAAGCAATCGTTTTAAACGAGTAACGAAAGCATACGTACCTTCCTAAAGTAATATCAAGGTTGTGGGCGTGTGCACTACGGCTGCCGTATCGCTAAGTACCGTTCAAACGCCTGTCAAGATGTTGGGAGCCTGGGTTCGCTACTGATGTTGAGGATGCTACCTCTAATAGTAGAAATCTGTAAAAAGGAGCCTCTTAAGAATAAATCACGCCCGTACACTCCCTGAGGGCTTCCTAGCAAAATCTGCATATATTTATGCGTACCATATTCTGTTTTAAGAGATAGCATTGTGCCCAAGCTTCAATGTCACCATTCCTGTGTATGCACCTGTGAAACGTGAGACGCTGTTACGTTTCTCAAGATTTTCTTTGCTCTCGAAAAAAAATAATGGTGGTGTGCAAAAAAATTCCTAAATTATGCAAAA
Organism: Haemaphysalis longicornis; assembly: GCF_048455015.1. Lineage (NCBI taxonomy): Eukaryota > Metazoa > Arthropoda > Arachnida > Ixodida > Ixodidae > Haemaphysalis > Haemaphysalis longicornis. The sequence continues at coordinate 200,377,289 of NW_027526407.1, read as the reverse complement.
ATCTAGCAGCATGAGTTCCGTGTCTATTATAAAAGTACCACTGAAGTGCAAGATGCTGCAAATTAGGGAGGATTTCAGGTTACTTCTGAGAATGGTTCAACACAAGTTGTTTGTCCTAAAGATCTCCCATAACAAATAATATTGGTATCGTTGTACTCCGCATATGTAAATTGCTAGCAGAGACATTTCTGCGCGTGACGCCACCAGCGCAAGAGGCACTAATTGGCTGTATCTGTTCTTACATCCAGCTCACTGTTTATCTTCTACTTAACTGAACTTTCCTGGAAACGGGAGCACTGGCGAATCAAAATTCCGATTTAAAAGAAGACCACCAAATGGACTCTTTGCCCAGCTCCCGAAGTTGGAAGCGAAGTGAACTAATAGATTGGTCCACCAGCAACTGATCATTTACTTGGTATATATTGCGCGCGCATAGGCAGAACACCTGGTACCAAAATGGCATGCGACTGTTTTCGGTACCTCGAAATCCCCACAGGTTTGCTGTTCAAGCTGTAATACATTAGGCGTCAGCATTCCGCTTACAAATAGCTTAGAAACGTTCTACACTTCTATCCAAATAGATACACATATATTGTTAAAAACAAGGTAATTTATTACCCTTCGTCGGTCGAAAAAGATATGTGAACAAAAATATCGTAATTCATGGTGGTGCTCTCTACAATTAAACAGTAAGCCTATTGCGGCAATTCATTGTTATGCTTGCGACATTCACTTGAGATGGAACATTATGTTTTATTCTCCAACGCAGCTGGCACAATTTTCACTGAACGAGAGATGCTGGTATCTACAATGACATGTTTGTGGTAAGTAATGTCACTGCCCTGCAGTATATATTTTCGAATTTTTACATTCATATGCTAAATACCCACAACCTTGGTGGAGACCTCAGCTTATGATTATGCTTTATTAATTTTATAAATCAGTCCATCTTGTCAAAAAGAAGGTATGGAAGTGGAAAGACCATACAAAGAATGTCAGCCTATCACACGACTGCGGCAAATTTTATGAACTGTCAGGCGTAGACAAATCCTGGTAGTTGAAAACCACAATGATTCGTAGCGAGAAATGATGATGTTCTATTAGGTATTTCGCGGGCGAAGCCCCTTAAGGCCTGGGGCTCTCGGCGTGTCCTGTAGTCACGGTAAATCTTGTTTTTTGACCATCGTTTGACAACAAGTGCAAAAAACCAGTGCAGAATAAACTAAGATAATTTGAACTAATTAAAATACTGGCATAATGAGGATTTGTTGGCACTAATAAAGGAAAGTCGGTAAACTCCGCCTCAAAACTATTTTTCAACGCCAGGTTTTCGCCCGTAAAGCATACTTCTTAGCCTGCTGCGGCGTGTGAAAAGATAAATACTTACGGCCAGTGTGTCTCTCATATAGTTGCTTAAATCCGGTTCAACGCAAGAAAGGGTGCCACTGCTTCAGCAAATGCGTCATTGCTTCTCCCACCGGCGTTTTTCCTGCGCCAAATAAACGCTCCCCGTGTGGCAAGAGAGAGAGAGACTCGCAATCTTTGAATGCACTTATACACTGCATGCTTCGCCCCTCCACCGGTTTCACGTTAAAGGGACCCTGCAACACTCTTCGTGCAGTGCAAGTAAACCTGCGCGACGTTTAGATCACACTGCTAGGAACACCCGAGCCAAATATTACACGTGCACGTAATGCGGTAAGCGCGCAAATCGCCGTGAAAGACGCGGAATAACCAACCGCACTCTCTTCAATTGTCCTCATTATGCACCCCTGCCATAGCCTCTGCGACGTCAATCGGGCCATGGCTGTCATGGCTGTCCTATTGGCTGTCGCTGGTCAAATTCGCGGCTTAATTCTGGCATTTCCTGTGACGACCAGCCGTCGTCGGCACTGTGTATGAACCTCTTCTATGTGTGAACCCGTCTCAATGCTTATGGTGTTTCTTTTGTTTTGAGTACGCGCGGAGTTTGAGTGACGAACTAAATATTACACTTTCAATGAGCCCACTCGGCAAAAAACGTTTATTGCTCCAAAAAAATCGCGCCAGTCCACCCAGTGAATGTGGTTGGAAAGCAAAGCTGTAAACGGCACCAATAACGATTACCCAAGCGACGTCACTTAAATTCACTCACATTGCTCTACAAATAGCAAAACCAGAGAGAAGTGAAATATCCTTAACCCCACCATTTATTACTTCAAAGAGATATTTTTGTTAAGGTTAAATCAATGCATGAAGCATGAACGGTGTTTGGTTGAGTTGTAGTGGCGTAGCACATGAGTGGAAACTTTTTTTATAAAATTAAAGTAAGCTCCAACCCGGTGTTAGACGGTCTGTCTTCTCCGTCTCTGCGCCGCGGACGGAGGCGACGAGATTTGCGGCAGAAAAGAAGGAAGAGGAAGAAGAAATACTTCTGTTCAGATTTCTGTACGGCCCAGAGTGCAGCCTTGGGGAGTGATTCCTTCTTCTGTGGGGCCAATATGCAGTCCGGGCGGCCTGTGTTCTGTCCACCTGCGGAAACTGGTTAGGTAGAGAGGGCCTGGACAGCAGCATCTCCCATTGCTCTTGTTGGGTAGTTAACGGAAAGAGAGGAGGGTGCTCAGGGCTAAAGTCGCACACCCCGATTACAGGGCGGAGTATTCCTACTTATGAGCAAAATTTACATTCAGCGTCGTAGCGATTCGGATACATTAAGTGAAGACGCGTAGCCTGTGGGAAGGAGCCCGGATTGTATGAGCCGTAGGATAGTTTGTTGTTCTCAGGAAAGGTCAGGGTAAGATGAAGGTATGATCTGTCTCAGAAGGCGATAATGCTGGGTTATCCCCTGAACGTGACAAGCGGGTGACAGTCCTCCTGCAGCTCCATAGCACGGGAGGTAAAAGCGCAGGATTGTTGGCTGGGCGTATTTGTTGCCCTCCATAGAAGTGTGAGGGGGTGTCCAGATGAGCTGAATGGAACCGTTTGGGGAATGGTTTTTTAGCACGCGCAGTGCAGGTGAGGACACCCAACCCTACTGGTAATTCCAGTAGGCTTGCTTGGAATCGATGACCACCCTCCGAACCACTGGTTGAGCGAGAGCCAAGGTGATGGCTGCCTCTTCTGCTGCCGTCATTTCTTGGGTCCTAAGCGAGGTACACGCAAGGAGGTTAGTTCTGGAGGTAGCCATGATGATGGCGTATTGCTGCCCTCGATGTTTGTAGGGGTCTGTGTAGATAACTGCATGAGCCCCACCCAGGGTGGTGTTTAGCGATTGAGCCCGTGCTTTTCGTTGACCCTCGTCATGTAAGGGGTTCATATTTCTAAGCAAAGGGAGCATATTTAGTTTTAGTCGCCAAGAGTCTCGGAGTAGGTCAAGCGGAGTGACATTCTGAGCTGCCCAGCCAATCTGGTGAAGCATGCGGTTACCCACCGCAGTTCTGAGTCGGACCTTTTGGTTAGAAAGATGGCCTTCTATCAGCTCTTCCACCGTGTTGTGGAGCCCCGTGATAAGCAGCCTCTGTGTGGACGCACTCATAAGAAGACCAATGGCCTGCTCGACCGTCTTTCTAATCATATTATAAAGCATCTCTATATCTTCCGTGTCGAGAAGAAGACAGGGGGTTGACGTAAGTAAATCTCGAGAGGACAAAAGCATCAATTAATCGAAAGGTACCGGATTCCTTTAGGCCTCGCTTCTTGGTGCGAACTCACCTGATCATGTATCTGATTTGATTAACTCTGTTTTGGAGGCGCTGCAAGCAGACGTCACTCTTAGTGTTAGCCTCGAGATGTAGACCCAGGATGTTAATGATGGGGCTTGGAGTGATGGCCTGGCCATCAAGGAGCATTTGAATGTATTCCTTGGTTTGGCGTGAGGGCGGACGACAAGGAGCTGTGATTGTTTACGTGAACACTGGAGGCCACAGGCTTTAGCAGATTGGCGTACTAGAAATGAGATGCCATGCATTGGTGTGAGCTTCGTTTAATTTTTGTAACTCTTAGCAATGAGCGTTTGGGCGCACAGGGCCGCTAGATTGGCGTGAGTGGTCGCGTGATGCTTTCTTGTGGCATTCAGCGCGAACGCAGGGGGTAAACCCGTAGATGTGCTTGGTGAGTACACCACCTGTCTTCCCAGTCTTCGCGTGGGCTCGTAACTAAATCGGTAAGACAACGGGCTCTCGCTTTGTTAGTCTGTTAGTTCCAGTTTCGATTCCCGGCGGTGCCAGTAAATTCTTTTATTTGTTCGCTGGAGTTTTCTGGTGACACCAACAGTCGCGAAAGAACCCTTGGGGGGTAGAGGTAAAAAGCTTTGCTTTAAGACGCCCTGCCAGCCTGAGCGCTTGCTTGCGAGCAGGCCACTACGCCTGCTTTTTTGTGGCACTAGACCGGAAATAGAACCGTCCACGTTGCGGGGAAAATGACGAAACCCCCCGGCCTGTGACATATCGAAGGCCGCCGAACAAAACGCCGTGCGCCGCCCCCCTCTCCGGGAGAGAGCGCGCAGCTTTCGTCGCGTTGTCTGCGGTTGAGTTGAGAGGGAACATTTATGCGCGATTTTTTATCGCGCGTAGTTTCGGTGATAGTGAACGGATTTTCATAATTCTTGTGGAAGAAGATTGCTCGGACAATAAACTTCACCCCAAAATACATTCCGAGTAGTCGACGGTAAGTGTTGCAGGGTCCCTTTAATGGAGATACCCAGTGATTTTTTACGCAGAAGTAAAGATTACACAAGGTGTGGAAGTCAAAACTTACACAAGGACCAATCTTACCGAGTATAATGCTTTTGCTTTTCACAAAAAATTCTCATACAAAATATTCTAACAATGTAGCAACTGATCTGGGAAACGCACTCCCCTTATACAGCGAATGCCGTACAAATAAGATATGGTATATTTTCCTATCCATGGGTAAAGGACCAAAGTAGTTCAAACAAATGACGCACACAATAAAATTTAATACTGCTAGTATTTTTTCTTGGCGTCCGCGCACATTTCCCTTAACATAAGTGTACAGCCACGAGCAAAAGATTACGGACAAGTGAAATCGCCGTTTTAGGTTTTCTCTCTTCGGGTACAGCCAGACTAACAGTTGTATGCCTACGAGGTGTCGTATAATTACTAAAGTAATAAAAACTACCACAGGTAGAACCCCTGACCGCCGTGTGGCAGAGAAATAACCCAAAACTGATGCTTTTGTGGTCCGTAAACTTTTGCCCTTTGGAATACGTTCAATGTCTCTGAAAACATATGGGCATATTATGTTTTCTTGTTCAATAAAGAATTCACTTTACCAAACGAACGTAGAGTTTAATTATCACGTAACAATCCAATTTTCTCTTCAAACGTTTTAATCGCTAATTGCAGATAAGGAAAAGAGCGGAGAAATTACTTCGTACAGTAAATAGAGTAGGAGAAACGCGTTTGCATTTCTTCTTCAAGTTAAAGCGTTTATGAGCTCCTGGAACGCGAATATGATCCTTCGCACTAAACAGCATATTAAGAAACCGATGAACGTTACAAAACCAGTTGACATTTTTTGATTATTGCTAATAAATCTGTGCACAAAATTTCTGTTTAATCAAAAAGATTGAAGCCACTACACATTCTTTTTGAGAAGAAACGATCTTGGCTGCCGTAAAAATACCTAGGTATGTCCATGAACTTGAAAGGTGTTCTTTCTTAGAAATATGTTCTTCATTCTTTGCTTATTGTCCCGGTTAACATAAACATTGCTGAACAGAATTACATTGATAAAACGTGCGGCGTAAAATTACACTGGCGAAACTAAAATTAGCATTTATTGTTTTATTGTTAGAAAATGCCCTAAATACACGTTTTATAATTTTCTAATCCTAGGTTTGAGTGCGCGATGGAAATTATTCTTAATTTGGACAACCTTTCTTTCCTCTATTGCGACGTTTCTTATGCAGGAAATGGGCTGCACAGGTGATTACCAAAGTACTGCACAATCAACAAAGTACTGCACAATGACTGCAATTCAAGGCTACGTGTTTGAAGACAACCAACCTGACAGATTTCTGGTGTGGCAACCACTAACCAGATTGCGGGGTTCCGAGAGAGAGATAACTCTTTATTCTGCGCTAGAGTGCAAGGTTGAAGTTCTTGATGTTTATAAGGTGATAACATAATCACATGAATGATTAATAGTGGACCAGGCCGGATGTGTCGGTAGGCACACCCAAAAGAACACCTTGTCCCAGAGGGAAGCAGTGGAGTTTTATGATGACTTGATGGATCCACTCAAGAGTAACCTGTGCTTGTTGTCGTACCCTAAGCGCGAGCATTCCAGGAATACACTTTTACTCTTCGCGAATGGCGCACAAGTATATTAAAACAGATGAACCCTTCAAACTACATGTCTACTAAAACTATACATTTATTAAACTATAGGCCTAGTAAAATTTCATCTGTAAAAAAGCAAGTCACCAATTGTGGTAGTTCGTAATGTGGAAGCTCCAGCTGTCCTTCTAAATACTGCTCACCAAAAAATAAAACTGCAGTTGTCACATACTGTGCTCGACCTGTGTAAAGAAATGAAATGTTTTATAAATTGGCATTTAAGGCGCAGCACCACTTATGGGGTGATTTAGCCACAATTTTGCCACCCCAGAAGAGACAGTCCTGTTTAAAATTGAAGTCTTGAGGAGCAAGCGACCGGTAACCGTGCGGGTAAGAATATATAGACGTTAATCTTATATTCATAGGAGAACAGTCTGAGCTTTGAACTGCATTATTAATTAAACTGCCAATTTCCGAAATTCCGGCAAATAATCAAAATTCTGAAAACTCAATGAAACCTAAGAAATTCACAATGGGTAGCGATAGCTGGCTCCGTAATTTCATACACATAAATCCTTAAGTTCAACCAATTTCTGGATAACAATGACTGGAGGCACCGTGCACAATTAAAAATTTGGACAGGCGTTTTGCCCAGCGGTTGCTATGTTTTGGTTTGGAATTAAAACACTCATGAGGAAGTGTGAACACAAGAAACCTAAGAGTGAACACATACGTCCTTCTGTAAAATAAATACCCGGGAAGGATGTGCTATTTTATTATGGCGTGAGTAATAGATCGGGCATGGTGACAAAACATTCCAGCGCTGAATACTGAAGAGAAAGGCACAAAAAAATCGAGAATTACCTAGCGTCTGCAGAATGAGAAAGACTAAGAATAGTTTCAGGCTAGCCGCGCCAGGATCGTGGTTACGCCGCGTTTCCACCACTACCTCTCCCCGACGCGCACATCGTCTCGGTTCTTGGCGAGTTCCGTCACCGCGTGTACGCAATGTCACGGGAGTCAAAGGCTGACTAAATCCCAGGCTATAGTTGAATGGCAGTAATAGCAAATAAATATTGCACTTAAAACAACCTGGGGGTAGCGAATATCGCTGATAAACGGAACAATCTGTAATAACACCGTTAGGCGGGCTAGTTGGTACTCAGAATTCATGCTGAATTTTTGCGCAGCGTAAGACTAGGACAGATAGAACAAGGGACACGAAGACCAGCGCAGTCTGGTCTTCGCTGGTCTTCTGGACTGCGCTGGTCTTCGTGTGCCTTGTTCTATATGTCCTAGTCTTACGCTGCGCAAAAATTCAGCATGAAGGAACAATCTAAACCACTTGAACCATTGGAACAAAATCACAGCCCGAAAAGTGTGCGAGTGGTGTACCAATGGTCTCCGAGAAACACTGGGTTACCGGCTCCTCAGCCGCAAAAATTGATACTTAGGCCGGGCCTACTACACGTGGCAGAACGGGAATAAATATTTATGCATACCTGGTGGTCGTCAAATTAATCTTAGCCTTGTCAAGCCCAGCGCTCTGGGCTTGACAAGTGGAAAGCGGAGTTTAGTCGGTATCGCTCACTTTGTAAAATCCTCTACCGGCGTGACCATCAGCTCTATATAGAGTCGTTAGAGGCTTCTGCGGCTCAGAAACCGGCTGACTTCTGGAGGTATGTACGCGGCCGTTCTAAGGCGTCTAAAGAACACATTAGCCTGCTTAATTCCGATGGGGAACAGGTTGAGGATGTCGCCACGAGCTTTGCTCAGTACTTTCATTCTGTCTTTCAACTGCCAGATGGTCACGACGAACGCCTACAGTTTAATAATATGTCTAATTTTAGTACACTTATGTTCGATGAAAAACTTGTCAATGATAGCCTTAAACGGATGAAACCGTCATTTTCCTGTGGTGCAGACGGAATTCCAGCAGCCCTCATGAAGGCTTACGGCAACATTTTTGTGCCTGTCTTAACTTCCATTTATAATAACTGTTTGCTTTTCGGCAAATTTCCTCGTGCATGGAAGATTGCTCGAATTTTTCCAATATTTAAGTCTGGTGATAAGTCAGCCGTTACCAACTATCGCCCAATCTCACTCCTTTGTGTCGCCTCAAAACTCTTTGAGTCAGCTCTGCACAACGTTCTTGCTGCCTGCGTCAAGAACGTTGTGATACCAAATCAGCTCGGCTTTTTCTCGGGTCGATCGACGGTTACAAATCTTGCAAGCTTCATGACTCAGGCTTCGGCTGCAGTTTGTGAAAACGGCCAGTTGGATGTTATTTATTTTGACCTCAGTAAGGCGTTTGATGTAGTGAACCATAAATTATTAATTAACAAGCTTACTATGTCCGGTGTTGATGCAAGTCTTGTTGCCTTGTTGTCCAACTATCTCCTTGACCGGTCCTTTTACGCAGATGTAAACTTCAAAAGGTGTAGTGTTTACACTGCAACGAGTGGTGTACCTCAGGGTTCTGTGCTGGGTCCACTATTGTTTTCTATCTTTATCAATGATGTGTCAACAGTGTTAACAAAATCTTCATTTCTTCTCTATGCTGATGATGTCAAACTATTTAGGCACATTAGCAGTTTTCAGGACTGCTGTGCCTTGCAGAGGGATGTGTCGGAATTATCGGTCTGGTGCAGCAAAAACTGTCCAATTTTAAATTCAGCAAAAACAAAGGTTGTCACGTACAGCCGGAAAACCCATCGTCTACTGTTTTCCTACAGTATAGCGGGAGCTCCTTTGCAAAGGGTTGAGGAGATTAGGGACCTCGGGGTTCTTTTCGACAGTACCCTCTGTTTTTCTTCTCATATTAGGCTCATCACCCGGCGAGCGCTCCGAAGTCTTGGAAATGTGTGTCGAATTACAAAGGAATTCTCTTCTCCAGATCCATTTCTAATGCTATACAATGCAATATGTATCCCCCAGTTAGAATATGCTTCTGTTGCCTGGAACGGCATCTAAAAATCTAGTAGTGAATTAATAGAACGTGTGCAGAAGAAGTTTTTATCCATATTTAAGCACCGTCATCACAATCACAGTCCGGGTCGTGATTCTGACTTACCCATAGTTCCTTCCATTCCTTCGTTGACCTGCAGACGTATGCGTGCAGACCTTACATTTCTTCACAAAATTGTTCATGGTGACCTTTCTTGTGCAGACCTGCTTAACTGTTTAGAGTTTAGTGTTCTACAGAGGCCCACCAGGTCGCATCGCCCTTTCTTGACCGCTGCGCGCAACTCCAATCATTCTCCTGTGCGCAGAATACAGAATTGCTACAACCGCTTCTCTGAACGCCTTGACATCTTTCAAAGCTCCTTTACAATTTACCGTACTGCGCTGTTGAACACAGTATGTTAAACATCTATGATATCTCCGTCGTTAGTTTTTCTTTTTTTTATTGCTCAAATTTGGTTTCTTTGTGGTTCTGTTTAACCAATATAGTTGCCTGTTTTTGAAACTGTTTACTTATCATGCGTGTCTTATCATTTGTCTCTATACTCTTGTCATTGTTTTTGTCGTCTTACTGTTAAACTTTGTTCGCTGCTTGTTGTGTATTCATTACAATAAGCTGAGCCACAAAGGCATCTTCTTTTTCTTTTTTACCTGTACCCAGGCTCCGCCTGTACTTTATTTCTGTAATTTTCGCTACTTCAATTTGTGTGTGTCTTGTCGCTTGTTTGTTTCTTCCAATATGTTTCTTGTACTTTGTTTTCATGTAACTATCCATGCGCCAGCACTCAGGCCTCTGGCTGTTCCTGGGCACGTAAATAAACATGATTGATTGATTGATTGATTGATTGATTGATTGATTGATAGATTGATTGATTGATTGATTGATTGATTGATTGATTGATTGATTGATTGATTGATTGATTGATTGATTGATTGATTGATTGATTGATTGATTGATTGATTGATTGATTGATTGATTGATTGATTGATTGATTGATTACTGTTCTATTGTTCAAGTGCCAATAACGGGCACCAACTCTGTAAGGAGAATATTGGAAAAAATTCTGAAGTTGCTGCCCTATACACCAAGTCGTTTTAAAGGCGTCTCTAGTACGCATATGCATTGCTTGGGAGGCACTATTTCAGGCTCCATATCAGCAGGATAATACCGTCGTCGGAAGGCCCAAGGTATCTATAATGGCTTCTTTATACCCTGCGTATTCCTAGGGAACGCAATCCACTTAGTGCCTGTCCCAGCCTCTTTCTTGTGTACGTCCATTTGCAGCGCTAAAACCATGTCGCGAAGCTCGCACCAACTCGCCCGGCAGCAAGTCCTTCTCACCTTATTCATCGTCTTCCCTTTGTACACAAATACTTTCCTGAGAAATTTTCGGAGCAATAAAAGCTGTCTTCTGAATGAAGGCGCTAGAACCTTTGAATAAGTATTCCATAAAACACAATCTGTATCTACAAAAGTCCCGAATGGACTAACCTACAGACCGACAGACTGATTCATACACGCCAGCCAAAGCACTTTGACCTGGAGAGTTACATTTTCGGGGTATAGGTATGTCATGGAGTAGGGGTCAGTTGAATGAATATTTGGGAATTATACTAGGCACTGAGGATTATGTTGCTATTGTGTTGAACCCGTACAACTGTCTAAAGAGCAGTTTCCCCGTTTTAGCCTGACCAACTCTCTGGAACGAGCATAAATGTGGGAGTAAATTGAGTGCTTTTAAGGATTGCTTCTTACCTCATCTGCCCTTGGCAAAATCAAATTTTCCTTCAGTCACAATTGTCACCCATACAACCCCGTAAATGCAATTTTAATGATGTGCCAGTGAATGGCGCTAAAAATTGAGAAAACGTCATTGAAAGTTCACACCTTACAAAGAAAGAGCCCAAGAGACGAGGTCAAGATCAGCTGAACGTCGGGCCCGAAAGGATTGAAATTTCGGGGGTACATTCCTCTCATACTGTCAGAGGTCAGTATGGCGGAATGTTCTCAAACATTACACCCGTCAGACAGTGAAAAGGGCTAAATATTTTTAAATGTAACTTCACAGATTCTCCTGTACCCGTTCGCATATCCAAGTGGTTTTTCTGATGCGGGTGCCCCATATGAATGCGCAAAACATATGTTAGAAAGTTTACCCTAATCAAAGTATTCATTTTATCTCATTTATTGCCTCTTTAAAGACCCGAGGGTATCACGCGAGGGAGGGCAGCAAGTAATCTCTCAGGGTGTACAATTCGATGTCAACAAATTACACACATATAGGTAATAAACACGCATATGGTAGTTTGGTCAGACACGACGATAAAACAAACAAACAAAAGACAAGCTTGAAATAGGAATTACACTTTGAAGAGCACAAACAACTTGAAAAATACACACACTTTACGCTGGTCGAATATATCTATAGTCACGGGTTCACCGCGACTATAAATTTTCCAGGGCAATTGGATGTTGTTACAGACTTATTGGTGAGTTGGTATACCCAATTGATTTAACGCAACAAAATGTCGAGAAACCTATTTCAGGATTATTGTTTTAATGGTCATGAAAAAGGGCGAGCGGGATTATTTATCTTCTATTTCGCACGACGTTAAAATGCCAAATGCGTGCTGTTTTTACGGTAAAGAAAGGTGCACTCCGGTGAATATAGTAAGAATGTGGCGCCTCCAGCCAAACGGAAGCTCGCGAGCTTCAGCCTGACACTGCGCCTCGTTTTTCTCTTTGCTTACTTGGGCATCGCCAGACATGATGCCTATTCCATCCATCGCCTTGATTCACTAATTTCCTATGCAGCAGCTTCACCAGTGCATAGCTAAGCTGTACATGAAAGTCTCTTTGGACATAGGCCACTGCAGCAAACGCACCGACCGGTAATGTCTGAGAAGCACTAGATGTACTGGTGGAAGAGTAGGGCTTCAAGCACGTCACGTACACAACACTAGTTTTCGGGTGATGGGACCAAGCGGCCGAAGAAACAGGGAAGGTGTCGTAGGTAACGTCAATCACCTGAGTGATCACGTTATAAGTGTCCATGTAGTCCCTAAGAAGATTTTCCGAGAGGCCCAGACGATAAGAGGGAGACAATAGCCAGACAAATGACCCCGGGAGCATTGGACGTTCCGGTGGTGGAGTTTGCAGCGCGCATTTTGTGAGCTTTGTGAAGCAGGTAAGCCGGTGCGGGCCATCTGGCGTGCTTCGTCAGATGGGTAGTAGCCGTGCTGGGGTATTGAGTAATCGGATTAACGGATGGCAGCAAGGTGTCCAACGGCAAGTTCGCTATACGCCCGGAGATAATCCAGCCGTGTCCTCGCGTGATGAGTTGTAAGCGAAGGCGACAACATAAACATCCAGCTAAAACTGAGACGATGAAAGACTTAAAATTTCTAGAGGGCATTCATTCATTAGGCGTTGGAGCTTTTTTCTCCCCCGTTCATTTTATTACAATTATATTACCAGCCAAATGGCCGTGTATGTTCTTGGTTGGCGACAAACGTGAGATTTATAGAAATGTACACACGCGAAAATGTGAGGTATATACCAAGGCTCCGCGTAGTTAAATAAGTGCTCACTCACACCGTAGAGCAAGAACGAAGGAAGGTTATAAAATCATCTAAAAATAAATGGTCTACGTGCAATAGCTTGCATGGTAATGAGAAATCCCAGTACTGCTTGGGAAATGCAAAATACGTTCGTCTAGTAGGGCTCACCTTACCAAATACATGCGAAATACACTTCTATTTTGCAAAACATGGGGGAGGGGCTAAAAATCTGTGTACAAATACGCAGCGAATTCATGTTATGAACATTTTAGTAACTGTATTATGTCTTGCGCAGCATGCGCCTCGTGTGAAACCTGCGCCTTTATGATACAATATTTCGGCAAGAGTACGCGCCCTTTCTTGTCTCGGTCCGTACATAAACGCTGCTGTAATAAAGATGCGGCCTTCGCATCGCACGCCCCTTCATATCTCCTTCGATCGCGCTAGCACAACGTGGGGCCAGAAGTGGTTAGTCAAACCCATGACTTTACTGGAGGAACGCGATGACGGGAACACCCCTAGACTTCCTCAAGTCACCGGACCCGCGGAGCATGTCAGGAGACGCAGGCAATAACTGGAAGGTGTGTCTTCAGAAGTTGGAACTTTTCTTGATTGCATACGACCCACCTCAAAAACCTCCATCGGGAAAGACGAAAGCAGCTTTACTACTGAGTGTCATCGGAGAAGAAGCGCTGGAAGTTTTCAACCCCTTCATGTTCGCTGACAGCGAGATCAGAGAGGACTACGCAACGCTTGTGGGGGAGTTCGAGGAATACTGCGTCACCCAGTAGAGCCAAGTACACAAGCGCTTCGTCTTTCGGAACATGAGTGAACCCGGGGTTCAGCCCCTGGAACACTTTCTACGGGACTTGAAAAGCAGGCTGTCATGAAGTGCCCTGAGCGCGGGAAATACAAGAAGCAACGGCGGGGAAAAGGCGCAGCAAGCGTGCGAGTGGCAAAGTGAAGAGGAAGAAGCGAAGATCGAAAAGGGGCTCGAGACAAGGGCGAAAGAGGAGGAACGAGGCTAGGGGGTTCCAGAAGGATCGAGAAGCGATCGAGGGCAACCAGCGGAGCGTCTACCCCGTGGTAGCCTGGCGGACCAGCGGCAGTCGACCGGACTGCGGGTACGCCGATCCTGAAAAGATCCTGCGCTCCAGCGGCAGTCGCCCGGACTGCGGGAGCGCTACCCCAAGCACCGCTCGTGTTCCCGCCGACCAGCTTCTCGGGCAGACCAACGGTAACGTCGTCATGGCGCGGTGACTGCGCTCGGATGCCGGGCCCACGCCTCGTCAACGACAACAACCGCCAGCGGTAGCCGCCTCGACCGGAGCTTCTACTCGCTGCCGCTCCCGCCACCGCCAAAAACTGTGAGGCCCTTGAGCGACTTCGCGCGGCTTGGACTCGCACCCTTCTGACAGCGACAGCGTATTCGCGTGCCACGCCGGACTCGCGGCATCTTTATTCCTTTTTTTCCTCCTTCCTTTTTCTGCCTTTTATTCCTTTTGATAAATATTTCTGTTGTTTGAATTTGGTCACCTGCCTCGTCACTTGAGAGCCGCTCCCACTACGGCCCTGAACCTGCCATAACATCACACAGGCCCGTAAGTTCAACTTTGGCACACTAACAGATTGCATGATCGGGGATAAACTCATTTTTGGAATGGACAATGATAAAACCCACGAGAAGGCAGCGGAGGCAACAGCGGCTCACCGAGGCGAATGGGAAAGCCAGCAAAATAAGTAAAATAGTAAATGCTATGCGGAATTCAAAGCAGAGCCGAGTCGGCACTCGACGACGCACCCGTAAACGTCAGAAGTGCGCGTGCACGCACGCTATATAAAACTGCCCTCCATACGGACGGACATGCCGAATATGACAGCGGAAAAACATTTTGCCGTAGGTACCAGAAACGCATCGTGAGAGGTCATTAAGACGATTTTGAAGTACTCGATGTTTCCTTAAGAAGTGTGCCAGGTCACCGTAATTGGCTTGTTCACGCTCAAGAAACATCTTAGTCACGCTGAAAATTGACACAGGATCGCAGGCAAATTTACTGCCCTCCGGAGTGTTCATCAGGACGCAACCGAGGCCAGCCCTGAAACCCAGCTGCGCTGTGCTTCGCTCATCTGCCCATGGTATCATCAAACATGCAGGCATGCCGCGAATGGAGGTGACGCTGGCTGACCACACCGCTGCACTCCACGTTTTGGTGTTTCACACGAGGCAGGCGATCTTAGGCTTAAAGGGGAGCGAGCAACTTGTATTGTTCCCGCACGTACATGCCGTGTGCCGTACAAGCTTTTAAAAAATTGTAGGCGAGTTTTCTCAACATTTCGGAGGTACGGGGTGTGTCAAAAGCGTCTACCAGATGTTCGTCAACAAAGAAGCGGTGCCATTGGTCCAGCCAACTCGACGCGTACCCCTCACTTTTTACAAGCCCCTGAAAGAACTACAACGCATTGAACGGGGCCCCATCATCACGAAAATCGACAACCGGCGTACTGGGTGAGTCCATTTGTAATTGCCCAGAAAAAAGACCGGAAGCTGCGTATTTACATACACCCAGGAGAGATAACTCAATGCCTCAAACGAGAGCCCTGCGAGATGCCTATTTGAGGGGACATAGAAGCTGAGTTGTCTGGCGCGACACAGTTTTCTCGACTAGATACAAATTCACGCTTTTATTCGTTCCCGCTTGATCAAGAAACCTCTGAAGTTTGCACGTTCTCAACGCCCTTTAGCCGGTATCGTTTTCTGAGATTTCCGTTATGGGCACCTGAAATTTTTTAGAAAACCTTAACAAAAATGTTTGATGGTCTTGCGAAGGTCCGCGTCTACCTCTGTGCTCAACTCGGCAAGAGCATGGCGTGCGGCTGAGGTCGGCCCTACGAGCAGCCCAACAAGCTGGATTAACGTTTAACACGGCCAAATGCACGATCGGCGTACAGGTGATAGAGTGTCTCGGCGACGTCATCAGCAAAGACGGATTCCGGCCAAGCTCCTGGCTGATAAAATGCATTCTGCAGACGCGTGCTCCGGGCAACAAATCCCCTGTCCAAAGAATGCTAGCAGTCACCCATTATTTGAAAAATAGCTTCCATCACTACCCGAAAGAGCAATTCTCTTGTGAAGCCCCAGCTGCAGCGAGATATATTGTTTAACTGGAGGGCAAACCCCACACTCGAGTTGGAGCAACTTTGCGATTACCTCACCAGGCAGCCCGTATTTTCAGTTTTAAACGCCACGAAAGCCACTAAAGTATCGCTGCGATGCACCGCAGAACAGCATCGGAGCGGCGCTGCTTTAGTGCAAGAATGACGTACGGAACCCGGTCGTCTATGCCTCCCATGTGCTAGCCCCAGCCGAGCAGCGTTATTACCAAATTGAGAAAAAAGCGATGACTTGCCTGAATGGCTGTGAACAGTTCAACCACATCGTGTATGGTCGTAAGGGTATCGTAGAGATCCACCATCGCCCTTTGCTTGCTATCATCCAGACCCCATTGGTGATATTCCACCCCGCCTGCAACAATTGTTCTTTCGAATGATGCGCCATGATAAAGAAATGTGATATGTTCCAGGAAAACAGTTTGTGCTTGCCCACATGCTTTCACGGGCGCCAAACTCTAGTTATAGCAGTGACGTCGGGAGCGACGACGTTGAAGTGCACCCCGTAATTGTTGTTTCGTTTCTCGTGAGTGAGGACATATGGAAACAACTGGCAGTAGAAACAAGTAGGGACGCAAAACTAAAAGGGGCGCTGCACAAATTAGAACAAGGGCTACGCGTAGAGGGAAAGCTGAGGCCATTTTCCACAGATGCCGCAGCTGAAATATGTATAGTGGTGAGTCCTGAGTTTGAGGTGGAATACTCTAGGAAAAATTCACCAAGGACACTTGAGAATCAACAAATTCAAAGAACGCGGAAGGAGGCTTGTATTTTGGACTGGAGTTAACGTCGACCTTGTGGCATTCGCGCAGAAATGCGCACTGTGCAAGAATTACGCATATACGTAGCCGAAAGAACATTTACTGATTCGCCCGGTGCTCAAGATTCCATGGCAAAAAGTCGGGATCGATATCTTGGAGTACATCGGGCGGTCGTTACTCAACATATCTGGCGCCATGTAAAATTTTTCGTAAGTTCAGCAGTTGCGCCACACATCGGCGAGCTTGATCATTCAGGCAATAAGCGCCATATTTTCTAGGTACGGCCCAGCAGTGGAAGTCCTGACAGATGATGGCCCTCACTTTTCTAAACACGATTCCAGTTGCTCTTCAAAGGCATACGACTTTAGACATGTCACATCCACTCCAGGATATCAGCAGTAAACTGGTTTAGCCGAGAAAGGCGTCCACGTCATCACGAAAAGACGTCCAGGTCATCACGACCCATAGAATCGTGAAACGAACTTGTGAAGTAAATGAATATTCCTGGCTTTGTCTTCTTGCTTACAGGACAACCATTCGAGCGTCACATAGCCCCAGCGGAGGTATTCCAAGTTAGAAGACCGCGCAACACCTTGTTGGACATGGGGACCGGACCGGACCACTCCATCGTGAGGTACTCCAGACCAACCACCCTGAAAGACGGCTGCGCCGCTCGAAAAGTAGCCAGGGTTCATCTGCCTTCGAAAGAAGCCAGGGCTAACAAAGTTCTGAGGCCTTTCAGACATACCAGGTACTAGGACGTCACGACAGCAGAAGGGCGGCAGCCGCGACAGAATCACCGACATTTGCTGCTAACCAGCGAGGCCTATAGCCCAGACCTTTCTGAAAGCGATGAAGACGTAGCGCCTTCTGCTACGGCGCATGGGGTTCCAGTCGCCTTGCCGGGGTCCATGCTCGCAGCGCCGATCTTGGGAACAACAGCTACAAAAGTTCCAAGAAGATCGCAGCGACAATGCAACTTCATGAAACGCCTGGCTAGGAATGACAACTTTGTTCAGACGTCGTGATTGAGTGCTTAACATTTCGTGATTGTTTTATTTGCATTAACGTGTCAATTGTTTTATACAATAAGGAAGCTGCATCATATATTGAGCGTCATGCGCCTCGTGTCAAACCCGCATTTTATGCTACGACAGTGCGGTGAGTGTACCCACACTTTCTTGCCTTGCTCCATATACTGTAAACGCTGCTAAAATAATGATGCGACGCTTCGCAATCGCATTCCTGGGTTACGTCTCGTTCGATAGCGCTAGCGATACAGTTACCACACACAACCCTTCACAATTCGTTCATTATCATTTTGATTTTAGACTTCAACCAACAGCTGGTCACTCGGCGGATGCGTTTTTTGAAGTGTGCAGGGCAGGCAGTTCACAAGCGACAAAAGGTGTCGCTGGAAGAGTATGGTATCTTATAAGTCCTATTGATTTTACTATGGGCTAGATTCTGCAAGCACCTTGTGTCATTTCGTGATGTTTCGAAGAAGCGTTTAGTCGGCGACGTGGACTACTCTATAAGCCCATTTCCGCGCCGCTCGCGGACGATATATATATTTATTACCGTAAAAATATATCTTCCAAGAGAGTTTGAGAATGTTTGCAAGCGCTCAGGTGTCGACATGACGACCCAGGATTCAATCATTTGTCGTGCGCGGATTCCCGAGCATAATTTTGCATTAGCCACTGTATTTCTTTCTTAGATTGTTTGTGACATATACGCCATATATGCGACAGTGATCAATATCTGACGTATGATACTGCCAAGCATAACTGGCGTGCTGTCAGGGGAGAGTGCTCCCCTACAATATGTAATCACAAAAATCGATTTACATCGTAGTGTATAGCCTCATAATGACCATCTGAGGAAACTCTGCTTACGGAAAGATTGGTGCAAAATTTCAGAGCAGTGTAATGACAATCACCTCGACGCATACTTTTATTTCGCGATGAGGGCCTTTGGCACACACCTGGCGCTTATACATATCGAATGTACATATATAATATCATGACATAAACATATACACTCTCATAAATACTGTGGGGATCGCGACTTTCACGCGAACCCCTTTCTCCCTCACTTCCCATCGCGGCTGGCGTGCACAACGCGCATCGCTCACGCGACAGGAACCATACGGGAGGGCGCCAGCGACCGGACGGTTTGTTGTCGCCCTGGTGGAGGCGTTGACCCTTTTGCCCTCTGCCTTACCCGAGAACCAGTTCTTCCTCGATACTAGCGCCACCAAAAGGCGAAGTCTGGTGGGTTGCCGCATGTCGAGAGGACGCTCTCTTGTCTTGGGGATCCGGTAGCGCGCGGAGGTTTCGGCGCGCTGGTGCTGACTTGGGGAACGCGCCACAATGGGACGCCTCGGGGCGAGCTCGGAGGACTGCACCCATGTTCGCACGTGCAGCGCCGCGCTGCTCCGGTGAGTCGAACCATTTCGATCTCTAGCGTTGTTTAATGCCTCGCTCCCAATGTTACCGTTATGGTCTACGATTAGTCTGTATGCAGTGTATTTGATTTGCACTTTGCAATAAATGCTGCCATTGATGTTTTGCCCTCGCCGCCCCCTGCCTTTGTCTGTCTCCGCAAACAACGGACCCGTCCGAAGCCGGCGCTCGCAAGGCAGGTTTGCTGAGCGCGGATGGCTGCGGTGTGGGAAATCACTAGTGTGTGAAATGTAGAATCCCACAATACACAGCATTTCCGAACATAGTCACTGCTCCAAGCAAACATGCATTTCCAGCGCATGCGAACGGTAAAGATCAGCCGTGAACCTGCAGTGGGAAATGGGTCGGAGCCTCCCACAACTGCTTTCGAAATTGGCCGCTAGGAGGACTTCAGGGGCGCCCCTCCAGGCACCTCTCGAGGCGTATAGATGCGGCAGTTGGTGCTAAAACGTTGGCCATTTTGCAACCACTTACTGCCCAACCGAGCTATGACAAAATTAACTGTGTAAAACCACTTTACTTACGGATGAGCTTTCGGGCCACCGTTTCCTCTATGTTCTGCGTCATTGACTTCAAACTCGTTATCACGTATTGCCAGAGTTAAGGCTCCAGAGAAAGGAAATAAAATAGAGAAAGTACCTGTTCGCTGGTCATTCACTTTCACAGAAATATTTGGCCCCTAATTTGTGATGATCTCCCACTTTCCTTAGGCTGGATATTTACTCTGCGTGACTTCTGATCTGGGGCGTAGATGCAATACTGTGCGCGTAATAATTTGAAAAGACACATAAACTCTCTTCTTTAAACTCGATTTTAGTTTTCACTCTATTTCCGTCTCTTAACCTACACCAAACGTTTCCGATTAAGATGTGCGGTCGTTTTCTACCGAACTAGTTTACAGCATCACAATATAAATATGAACTTATCCAAGTTCTGGCGTGTTACAGCGCTTCAAAAAGGTGTGATTACGCCGAAAACAATCGCTGTACATGTTGTGCTAAAAAGGCTCACGGACGTGTATACCATTTGCACACAAGTGTGAGGGCAGGATATTTCGAGACAGTTTTGATGCAAAAGGAAGCTCATTCTTTAAGTCAGCGTTTTTACCACGAACGATGTGGTCAAACGTAAATGCTTCACAAATGCTGTTCTTTGCGTCATGATTGTGGTGATTATAAAAGTATTAGAAGCCGTGGGTGACTAACTGTGAAGAGATGCTGACCATGGCCACTTGTTATTTTAAAAATCAAAGCTTATTTCTTGATGTTTTTTTTACCTTTGACGACAGTCGGACATTTTCCTCTAGAAAATGTTTATTTTTTCATTTGATCAAAGGTTTATAAACAACAGCACCACAAAACTTTCACAGCGTAGATCAAGTCCTGCCGTTTGACGACGGGAATATGGTGCGAATCAGAGCGATCCTAACCTTCGCAGCTTTTTTCTGGGTTACAACGACTGCTAAAACTGTGAAGTTTGCAAAACCGGCATTCTGCGGTAAGTGGGAAGCCAAATTATGGGGGCGACATATTGACTACTATAGCGAACCATTCTCGCGATTTTATCGCTATTAGGCACTGGGCATGCGGGACACAAGGCATGCAACGGGGAGACATGAGAAGCGCTGCACGTCTTGTGGAACTGATTTCTTTGCATTTGCCCTCCAGATACTCAGTGCTATTCCTAATATTGTTTAATGATAAGTTTTAAACCTATACATGGTTTTTCAAGAACCCAAGTTCTCGTTTGAGGTCTCGCACTTGTCGGGGGAAAAATATAAATACGGTTATTGTATGATTGTGTTTGCCAATAGATTTACGGTTGTCAGCAGGTAACTCCCAAATGTCTTTGCGAATATTTTTGTCGAATTAATGTAGCGCAACAAGGTCTCTACGCGTATAAATAGTGAATTTTATTTTATAGTAGAACTTTCAATCAGATATCATCGCCTTAATCACCATCATCGTCAGCCTACTACGGCTCACTTCAGGACGAAGGCCCCTCTCATTGACCTCCAGCCACTCTTGTCCTGCGCTGCTTGAGTCTACAGTTCACCCCTGGATTTATTTATGTCATCCATCCACCAGGTTATTCGTATACCCCCTTCTGATATACCCATCTCTTGGTATCCACTCTATTACCCTAGTAGTCCACCCGTCGTCTGTTCGTCACTGCAAGGCCAGCCCAAGTCTGTTTCTTTTTCCTTATGTGAATTATGATATCTTCTTTCTGATCTTCATTCTTTGTTTTCTCATCCAGGTTGCGGGTTTCCTGTCCCTGAATGTTATTCGTAACATTAGTTGCTCATTGGCTCGTTGAGCCAACCTAGGAGTGCTTTCTAGTTGCTTGGGAAGGTGCCTAGTTTCAGCTGCGTATGTCATCACCGGCAGTATGCAATGACTGTAGGTTTATCTTTTGAGTGACAGAGGTAACTTAATTTTCATTATTTCGGAGTGCTTGCCGAGTGCTCTCCAACCCAAAGCTATCCAGAGCCGGATTTCTCGCTCGTGGTACGGTCAGAACTACCCATCAGTCTGAGAAAGTTGTATTCTTTTACATCTTGCAGCGTTTCGTTTACTAAGTTGAAGAGAACGTTTTTAAATGCTCATTCCTGGTAATATATATTTGCTCATATTTATTTTTACCTCACGGCTGTGCTTCTTCAGTGTAGTTCCTCAAGCATTGTATGCAGGTGTTCCGGAGTCTCACAGAGCAAGACTACGTCGTCCTCGAACCTCAAACGGCTCAAGTATTCCCCGTTTAATCCTAATTTAGGTCTTCCCAGTCAAGCGTTCTAAATACCCCTACAGACAAGCTGTGAGTAGTTTCGGCGAAATGGTATCACCTTGTCTTCGTTCTTGTAGGTTCAAAAATTTACCACTTTGCTTGTAGAGGGTTATACGGCGTTTCCATACCTTATATCTGATTTCTAGTAGACTTCTGTAGGTTTCCTCTATTCCATCGAATTTCAGTGCTTCTTGCTCGGCTGCGGTGAGTAGAGAAGGAAATGGTTTTTAATAATCTATAAACGCCATATAAAGTGGTTTAATGAGCTCTGCGAATTTTCCCAACACTTGATGACGAGAATAATGTTATCCTTGGTTGAGTAAAATTTCCTAAACCCACACTGCTATCTTCGTTGTCGGGACTCCAGAGTGCCACCTATGCATCTATATATTATTTTGGCAAGCAGCTTGTAAAAAACTCATAGTAGGCCAGTGGGTTCATAATTCTTGAGGCCGTTGGGATATCTCTTCTTATGAATAAGAATACCGTTGTCATTTTTCAAAGGTATGAGCACTTGTTGAGTATTCAAGCATTCCAAAAAAAGAACACCAAGCTTTTTCAGTGCAATATCTAATCTCTATTTCAAAAGATCCACACTTATGCATTCATCACCTCCAGCATTTTCTGTTTTTATGCCTTTGAGAACCTTTCCAAATTCCTCTTGAGTTGTGGGACATCGCAAGTTGAGCTTTTACTCCCAGTAGTTTCTCCTGGTCTACCATACCTCGCATACAGTCTCGTGTAGAATTGTTCTGCTGTCTATATTATGTCGTCCAAGTTGTGCGTAATTTTACCCGGTTCGTCACTGAGTGCGTTTATTCTGTCTTTGCTGATGGCTACCTTTCACTTATGTGCGTTGAATAGTTCCCCGAATTACAGCATTTCCTGGGTCCCTCCCATGTTATAATCACAAATGTCGTTTGTCTTACTTCTATTTATTCGTTTGTGGAAGCTAGGCCAGTTAAATTCAATTCGCCGAACTTGATACCTTCTGGGTTTTACGTTTGGCAGTAAGTTACATCGTTTTCTTACTTTGTTTTGTAGTTTGGTCCCTACATGCTGCTTCTGCCAAAGGTGCTGCTGATTCACTGAGTTCCGATGTTAGGTTGTCAGTTAGCTTGTATACACTGACTTCGTTCCGCTCGTTCAAAAGCGCGAATTAGTTTTTTAAAAGTTCTCTTAACCTCCGGCGATCTGGCTCTGACTGACTGCGTGCGGGGTTTCTTAGTTTTCACGAGTTTTCGTCTTTCTCTTTTGAGATTCAGCCTAAGCGTGAATCTCACCATCCTGTAATCACTGCTCCGAATCTTACTTAGCACCACCACGTCTTGCGCTATACGCGGGTTGTCACTTAAATGAAGTAAACTTAATTTTTGTTGCACCATCGGGACTTTCCCATCTCCATTGTCTGTTCTTTCGTTTGTACAAGAATGTGTACAAACTCTAGTATCTCCCTGCAGACTCTGTCTATCTCTCCGCATAGAATCTCTCTCCAAACCCTGGTAGTGTATTTCCTCGGCAATTGCGATTGTGTATTCAGAAAACTCTCACTGACTGTTCTCCCACTAGCTTCATACGGACCTTGCGTTAAAGTGTCCCATTACAATTGTGAACTGCGTTGTTGGCTTCTTCATAGCTGATTCGACGTTTTTGGATGAGTCTCTCGACGGCTTCGTCATCATAGCTGGTTCAGGGCACATACACCTGTACTATCTTTAGCCTGTATCGCTTGTTTAGCTTGATCACAACAGCCGCGACTCTCTTGCTAAAGCTGAAAAACTTCTCCTCGTTTCCTGCTATTTCTTTGTGTATGACAAATCCCACCCCGCGTTCTTTCTTCTCTTGGCGTCCACTGTAGTACATATAATGCCATCTAATGAGCTCCATGAAGCCTCCTCCTGCCTTTCTAACTTCGCTTAACCCTATAATACCCACTTAAGGTCCCGGAGCTCCACTAGTAGTACAGCTAAGGTTCCCTCACTACATAAGAATTGTGCCTTGAACGTTGCCAGGGTTGATTTCCAAAGGCGGTCTGTCTGGTCCCAGAGATTATTACCACCCTCTGCCGTATCGCTGTTCTGTCTGCAGGCGTGGAGGGGTGCTCTGCAACTTCTGGTGACTGTGGGCCGAGAGTTGAGTTGGTCAATCATCGGAGGTGGCGCCCAACTACTTCACCATGGTAGCCAGATCCTTCTCTAGTTATGCCCCTCAGAGCCCTCCTAGCATGGCTGAATATTTCTAGCGCAGCACCATAGGATTCCTGAACGAAGGTTACTTCCGGAGCAAGCAGGCAGCCTTCTATACGTGCATGGGTTCGGCACAGGGAGCCAGACCAAAAAGAGCGAGAGAGCGAGAGAAGTTTCCGGCAGACACAGTTGCCCTGCACGCTTGCGGTGATATTTAGCCAGCCTTTGTCGGTTTTACTTTTTATACACCGGGATCGGAAGGAATAAGCTGAGACGCTTGCTTTGCTTGCCTTTTTATTATTATCCTAAGCCTAAAAACTGTTTAGGGTGCGCTGCGCCAAGAACGGCGACCTTTTGGCAGCGATACGCAAAAGTTGGGACCTCTTGAGCTCTCTGAAGCAAGTAAACCTTGGAACCACGCAACTGGGCGAAGATTTGCGCACTTTGTGCATACAAACCTTTACATATCTATTTAGCCCTTGTTTTGGTGGTCATTTCAACAGGTTGTACATTTCTATCCGCAAAAGGGGTGTCGAGTTATTCAAACGTAATGCAACATGTGTGAACTTAGCCCTCCGTCTTATTTTCTCACGTAGCGCTGAACTTATTTAGACTACTTCCCCGTCGTAACTTGGTGTTTATGCTGCGTGACGACTTCTTTACTTATGCGAACAACCTTTGAACCCTGCCTAGCGAATAATTTTAATCTTACAAATTTAACACTGCGGGCTGGGCCGCCTAGGTTGTGGCTACCGCGGGCTGTTTATATTGTGCTTCTACAAGCGCTGTTATTCTAGTACTTTTACTTGGTTCTAAGTACCTGCGTGATGCATCGGACGGGGCTTTTAATTATTTCAACTGTTTAAAGGCCCTCCGGGTGAAATAAATGCTTATTCAGCGATTTCACGCAGGCGGCTTCTCCGTTTAGGTGTATGGTGACTGTTTTGTTTACATTTCAAGTTGTGGCTTTAACTTTAGAAAAAATGTGCCTAGCGAACTGATTTGACTTGTAAAACTATCAGAACAGCACCCTGTTAACGCGAACATGGCCTTTAAGAAGCCATCTTGTCGTACAAGTTAGCTAGGTTTGTTTTATTTGCCTGGACACCAGGTGTGAGTTAACGCCGCCACCCTCGCACCGAAAAAAAGAAAACTTCTATATCTTTAAAGCTATTGGTGATAGGCAGTTCAAAGTTGGTGCAAGTGTGCTCAACAACTTTATGAAAGAGTACTGCGAAAGGAATATAACCTACTTGGCAGATATCCGGCCGAAAATTTGAAAATCCACGCAACTCCGCCTAACACGTCCGCTACGACGGCAATCAAGAGGTTGCTCTTGTTGAGTTTAGGTCACAATTCCTATGTCACTGTGTCTGTCGCCGTTATGACGGCGCGTGCCACGCGCAGCACAGATCTCGAAAACAAAATTCTTTAGACACTCCGAAAGTTTGAAGTACCGAACACAAGCGCCTTGCTTTCAAAAAAAGCACCATGAATGTTAATAAACAGGAGAGGACCACGAGTCCAGGATTCAGCCCAGCTGTCGTTGGTGGCCCCCTCTTTCATCTTCCCGGATCCAGATAATAGGTAGGAAGAAGGCGGTTACGGTTATTGTTCTACTCTCCTTTTGCAGCCAATTCGCCACAAATCTCTCCCGCATGGTGATGACAGGTCGGGGGCGCAACGTTAAATCTAAGTTTTTGCTTAGAGAAGTATTGGAATGTCGTTTATTTTTGTAAAGGAAAAGGTTGCGTTTGTTTCCCACTTTATCCTCCAACAATGCGTTGACCAACGATGCCTCCTTTTGCTATATTTTTCAGTCGGGCGTACAATGCAGTTTTGATTGATTTGGCTCTCAACCATTGATGATTTTTCGGTGACGAAGTCTGCGGCGCGGTGTTTCCAAGGGTAAAAATTGCTTAGAGGTTTTCGTAAGTAAAATCTCACTGCGACCGAGCGGGTGCGAACACTATTAGGCGAATTTAAAGCTGTTTGCAAATATGTAAAATCCGAGAAGACTACATATCTACCCACTCAGTATTTGGCGTCTTATTCTGTCTTTACTCATTCATGGGGCAGGAATCAACAAGCGTGCTTTTATTGATTTATTATGGGCTTCAAGAATCTGATATTACAGAGTTTATGAGGCGCACCGTAGTGTAGGGCTCCTGATTATTTTGATCACCAGGGAATCTATAAAGTGCGCCGAAATGTCGAAGACACGGGCTTTTTTTGTCCGTTTCGCCTCCATCAGAAAAGCGGCTGCCACATCCGGGTAAGCGTATTTATATTTAAAACTGCTGCCGTCAAGAAATGTTTAGGTGTGATAACTAATTTGGTTAGACCCACCCGCAGCATCGACAGCTATCTTCTAAGTTTGTCAATGACTTGCTGGTCGTCAGAGCAAGTTACATTGCTGGTCTGATTGCTGGTGATCATGTACGGGTTCAACGCTGAAGCATACCAACCTGCACGTGACACTGACAGGCCCTGTTCGTGGGCCTTTGATGATCTGACAAAACTGTGACGCACCAGAGGCCCCCAACTACTCTGCAGGTGCTGTGGCTTAAGTCTGTTGCTTGTTGCTTCCCATGTTCAATTGCCATAGTCGTATAGAAAGAACGCGGACGCGAGTCTATGGTTCAACTGAATCGTGTTTATTCCACTCTCACTCCTTTGTTATTTGTGTGATAGTAGCCAGTAACGCGCCTTTGTCCTCTTCCTGTTTTGTTATAAATCCGCAATAATAACCCATTCCCCCTAATTGCTTTTTAACGGGAAATGATGGTACCCGCGTTTGATGGTACGCGTGAGGCACACAAAAACGTTATGAGGTACGCAGAATCAATCTGAAAATTTAAGCCCGAGGTGCAAGCCCTGGACCATGCGCAAGGGAACGGAAGAAGTAGTACGGGATGAGGGTCAGAAAAGGGCTCCGCGAAAAAATAAAGCAGCGCCCTCGCAAAGAGAACAAGTTGCGCCTCACGAGGGTAGGTCGGCGCCGATCTGTCGTTTACCAGCTTGACAAGTAAAGCTACCGAAGACGCCAACAGGACACTCCGGTTGATGGCAGGCGAAAAGGACAAGCACCAGAGGGTGATGTCTAGAGGACTGGTCAGGCGGTGACAAATGTCGTCCAGAAGTTCAACATAAAGTTGCTCAGTAGATAAAAAGAATGTCAAACCAGGCTTTCATCTTCACATATACAGAAACTTCTAACCATTGTGCGTAATACTTTATTTGTGCCGTGTAACTCGAAAAGTATTCGCCCCAAATTATATTTACACCGCAGGAAACCCACAAATTAGGCAACGTCGATACCAAGTAGATATAACTAACCCACATTTATATGTTCAAATATGTAAACGCTTGCTAGGACCGCCGCATTTCTCTGGGAGTCTCATAAAACTTCGCACAATCTGAACTCTTGAAGCAGTGCCGACATTGACAGCGTACGCTGCACCACCTCTACCTATACTCAGAAAGCGCATCTGCACAGTTTGAATTCACACAGATTTGCATTATTACCCATAAATTACACATGCAGAAGTTTATGTTATGACAAACCTGGCATTGCGGACTGTCTCACTTTGGGCCCGGCACCAAAGCCCGGAAATATTTGAGACGGCGACGTTCCGTAGACCTTTATAGAGTTGTCCCTTAAATTGACACTGAGACAGAAAACGGTTGAACATAGTAGACAAACTTGTTCTTTAATTGTCTGGTCTGCACAGAGTCTAGAAATTACAGGTACTCCCTGCGTGTGCTTACAATTTGCCTGCTGATAGGTAGCCGTGATTTCTAGCTTTGGGTTTGTCGTTGATAGCCTTCTAAAAGACGCAAATAAAATCACCATAGCCTGTACTTTTCAATCAATTGGAACAAAAAGCCAGTTTTTCTGTTCCTGACATTCCCATGTAAAAGCTCTTGACCGGGAGCTTTTTGTGTTTCGTCATTTTGACGTTTCGTTACGTTTAACGGCACTTTTTCTAAAGGTCAGAGGGCCGCGTCTATGCGTTGGGTCTCCGCCGCCGTTCAGTTGTGGTAGGCCGCGACATATGCAACGTGGCTGACCACGAACACTTCGACTAGCCATAGTGCACTGGCCTCCGGCATCCCAGCGTGGCGTGTGGCGACTTTGCGAATGAGCGTCATTGCCGCAGTGATCTTGCGTAAAAACCGTTGCACCGTGTGCGAGTTGGTGCCGTTAGCTTGTATGTGCATGCCGAGCACGCGCAGCGTGTCCTTTCGTGGTATGGCGCTCCCGTCCGCTGTGTGGAGGTTGATGTTGGGTTGGACTCCGTAGCGAGTGCGGATCGGTGCTATGACCAGCAGTTCCGATTTCGTCGGCCAGCACCTAAGTCCCGTCCCGTCGAGACTGCATTCTACCGCTTGCACCGCCTGTTGCAGAGCTTCCTCGATCTGACCGTCGCTTCCGTGGACGGCCCATATGGTGATGTCATCGCCGTAGAGGTTGTAGTTAACGCTCGGCATTCTGTCGAGGGCCCGCGAGAGCCTAGGACTGTACAGATGCACTAGAACGGACCGCCTCCTTGAGCTGGGTGTGCACAACACACTCGCCGAGATTGCTAAAGCCCAACGCATGAACCAGCTAAATCACCTCTCAAGCACGCCCACCGGTCGCCACATCTTCGACAAAGCAGGACTCCGCCCTCTCTACGATCCCCCACCGCAAGCACAACTGCTACCCCCAGTCTTCATTCGCCGCCTGCACATCGCGCCGATTCCGAAGAACATGCACCCGGGAATCCACGACGCTCGCTGGAAATCCCGGGCTTGGGCCCTCAGTAGACTGTACACCAACGATGAGAGTGCACGATACGTAGAAGTGGCCGCATACCACGCCAGACCCGGGTAGTACGCGGCAGTGGTCGTGAGAGCGACCGCGGGAATCACAGTCACCGCGGCCAGCTTCCGAGCAAGCACACCAGTGCAAGCAGAAGAAATCGCCATCGCCGTCGCCGCAACCGACCCCGGCTGCGCAGTCTTCCTCAGTGACTCGAAATCGGCCATACGCAACTACGGTACCAACGCTGTCGCGGCAATCGCGGCACGAATTCTCAGCAACGCTCCAGGCTCTAACACCCGCCCCTTGAGACTGCAATGGTTCCCCGCACATGACGAGCAGGCCCCCGGGGTAGACCGCGCCCGCAACCGCAATATCACTGCGGACCGGGCAGCTCGCGAACTCACCGGTCGGGCGGCCCCCCAGGAGAGGTCTCCCCCACGCCCCTGAATCCCGGACGGAGATCCCATGAATATGCGCCCTACTCGCTACCTACACCACTAGAAGACTATGGCACCATACTACGGTGGTACCGAGACACCAGGAGACGGTTCCCGGCCCCACACCCCAACCTCACTCGAAGCGAGGGGACCCTCTATCGCCAAATACAAACAGACTCTGTGCTCACACCAGTACTGGGCCGCCACATAGTCCCCGCAATGTACGAGACATCCGAGTGTACCGTCTGCCGCGCCACTCGCGGCACGCTGGCCCACATACTACAGTGCGCACCCCAAGACCCCGCACCCTCAAGCATCCGACAGCTACCAGTAACAGTGTGAAGAGCATCACCTCGTCAGACTACAACACCCAGAAATTAGTCGATCAGTGCGTCCGGGAGGCCCTGGAGAGGCAGCGGGTAGGCGGCGCGAGCCCCTTGGGGCCGAGCGCCGGACGCCTGACCTGAAGCTCCTAGGGCTGGCCCGGATGACGCCATCCGCGCCACCGGACCGTTTCTATTCAATAAAGTCTTTTCTGTCTCTCTCTTTTAAAGGTCATTTTTTTCGCTTCTTCAGTCGCATAACTTTTGATTGGCACTCCGCAACTAGACGGAATGCTGCAAATATGAGGATGCTTGATGACTGTTGGAGAAGACGTTACATAATGCTGCGCACGACGAAAGCAGGTTCTAGATTAAGGGGGCTTCGATAGGTGAAGAGCGGCAACTGCAACATCCAGCAGCAGAGGAGCAAGGAAAAAGAATAGGCAACAACCAGCAACCACGCCTTGCCACTCGCTTATCAAACCAAAGAGGTGTTCCATGGCGAGAGCAACCTGTTGAAAATTTGAGTCAATTCCATTTCCCACTAGCGCGAGTAGTTGGCCGGAATATAAACTTCACACGTCGGTAGCGGCAACCTGTATAAAAGCGACGTATTTTTATGTAAGCGGTGATAAATTTCGGCAGGAATCGCCCCTTAATTGGGCCAAAAACTAACATAACTTAGGCACCGTGATCTCCGCGTGAATTAACAACTTGCGCAGTTTCGCTCCAGGTTCAGGCTAACACTGTTTGCTAACGAAAGAAAAAAATTTTTAAGCGTTGTAGTCAGAGATGAAAGAGCAGAAAAATACCCTCGTTTTCTTTCATTTCACCAGCGGAATGAAGTAGGAGTTGTTGGTTTGGTGTAACAACCCCACAGGGAGGAACAAGTACATGTCCCGCCATTGCGATCAATCGAACCCATTGTGTTTGTCCACACCTCCTATAGTAAGTCGTGGGTCACGTGATCAATACCCAGAGAAAAATAGGAAATCCTAATGTTTTATTCATTACCCCTCTCATCCAGTTTAAGTTTTACAAGGGAGTGAATGGCGACAAAATACGGTTTGCCGTTATAACAAACAGCGTCTCGCTATCTATATCTCATCATGACACTGATAGTTACGGCCGTATTTTTCTGTGGATACGCTACAAAATTCCTGTAACTTAGAAGCAGATGATAACGTGGCTGTCTGGCTGGAAGAGCGATGATGGCTGGGAAGTTAACAACGCAACGAACACCTTGCCGCTACACTTGAACAGCCAGCTCTATGGTGTTGGTAAAAGCGACAGAAAGAAGCAAATTCGACAAAAAATGTAGTGCCTTTTAAATCTTTTAACAAGTGGGCCACCGAAGTATTGAGGAATCTACGGAACAAAATTTTGCAAGCCATTTGCGGTTGAGCATACCTACAAGGACCCAAGCTATATTCTAGCGGAGAAAAAAAGAGACTACCCTTTTCCCTTCCCTGTCGCGGGGACCTTACCATCTGTCTAACACACCAACCTAAACCAACAAAGAACTACCAGACCTTCGGGAAACCCTTCTGCAATCCCAATTGCTCGAACCATGGAGGATAGTAGTAAGGTCGCATTGGCGGAGAATCATCCGTCTCAACCTCCCACCAGCTCAACAAGCATTCCATCGGTAATGTCGCAAAGTCTAGGGGCGCGTGAACGTCTTCCGGCCTTCCTACTTCCCTTCATTACCCAGCCATGGACGCAGAAACCGGCAAGGGGAAATTGTCGCTTGCTTACGCGTAAAACAAACCGTCAAAAACATCGCTCAAAAAACTTTTCAAGATGAACAAGAATAATTGTTTCACGTAGGCGTTCAAAGCGGGCACGTTTCTCTTCATATGGGAATAATTAACTCAAGTACAGACAGTCAAACATCTAACCAAACACCCTTAAACGTACACGCATGGTATAACAATAGAACCCTCAACCGGTTTTAATTAAAACGTACTACAACCATTTGAAGCAAACAACGTCCCGTTAAGCAGGCTCTTCTCCATCTCGGCAAGCACGTATAAGGTAACACTACCTCTCAGTGCCCAACCAGA
This sequence comes from Haemaphysalis longicornis, assembly GCF_048455015.1. NCBI lineage: Eukaryota > Metazoa > Arthropoda > Arachnida > Ixodida > Ixodidae > Haemaphysalis > Haemaphysalis longicornis. The sequence continues at coordinate 200,345,477 of NW_027526407.1, read as the reverse complement.
TATCTTGAGATACGAACACAACAGAGAGCTGAAAACAGAAACGTACACGCCCATTAGAGAAGATTTCACCAAGAAGCACTGACAAATATACTTCTCACTTTTGGGACATGGCTTCCAGCGAGGTACACAAAGGTAGGTGGCGGGAGCACGAGCTCAAGGAGTTTTCTTTAAGACCTTGCGCAAGTACCAGACGAGCACTTTGCGTACAAACTAGCCCCAACTACTCAAACAGTGTTAACAAAGTCAATGAAAAAACTTTAAAGAGGTAAAGGGCCAGGAGTATACCAACTGCAAGTTCAGATCTATGGTACATTTTCTGTTCAGTAAAACCATATTGTCACAAAATCAAACTCGACGCAGCTGTCTTGAAGGAAAAACAAGTTTATAGGAGCGAACTTGTGCGCCACTAACAACTCAAAGAATACACAGGCGCCGAAACAGCAGCCTGCAAAGTAATGTGCGCAGACTTGTGTCGGCAAATCGAATGCCGCGGCATCTGCTCTGCGGTCATTTATCTCTCGGCGCGAGGGCTTCTCGAACAGTCGAATTGTATCCAGAACACTGTAGATCATAGAAGATTCTAGGCGGGTGACAGGTCATGACACTATCTCTATCAAAGGAAACAACACGTGTGGCATAAAGAATAGAACACGTGCCCCCTGTGGCCCACACACAACCCTGATAATATCGCCCGGCGCCGCCAGTCGGCAAAAACAAAACAAACAAACGAACCCAAAACATGGATTGTGCCATTACCCCTCCCCCCTCAAAGAGAGCATCGACCCGATGCTAAAATTAAAGACAGTCCGAACAAACAACAAAAAGTATCATCTAGCGTAGTAAGGTTTCGGGCGAACCACGTGGACGACTTCGGGCCGCGTGCGTCGTCGTGACGTTCCGGAATCACCATCGGGGATCACCTCGTAGTTAAGTTGGCAAACAAGTTGTTGAATCCAATAGGGTCCGAAATACCGTCGCAGAAGCTTCTCACTGCGTCCGCGCCGTCGGATGGGAGTCCAAACCCACACACGATCCCCCCGATGGTAACCGGCGTCTCGGCATCGGAGGTGGTAGGGTCCGGCATCCACCAGCTGCTGGTCCGATGTGCGAACAAGAGCGAGCTGGCGGGCTTCCTCAGCACGCTGGTCATCCTTTGACGTCCGCGTTGAGGTCATCGTCTTCTACGTGCGGAAGCATCGCGTCAAGCATCGTAGTCGGCGGTCTTCCGTAGACAAGCTCGAGCCGTGTCATCTGCGTAGTGTCCTGGATAGCCGTGTTGTACGCAAACGTGACATATAGAAGGACGTCGTCCCAAGTCTTACGTGCAATGTCGACCTACATAGACAGCATATCCGCGATCGTCTTGTTCAGACGTTCCATTAGACCGTTCGTTTGGGGGTTGGTACGGCGTCGTTCTCGGTTATCCGTGTTGCTGTAGCGTAGGATTTCTTGCATGAGCTCCGCAGTAAAGGCAGTTCCGCGGTCCGTGATTAGGACTTCAGGGGCTTCATGTCGCAGCAAAATTTGGTATATGAAGAACTTGGCGACTTCTTGTGCACTCCCCCTCGGAAGAACGGCGGTCTCTGCGGAGCGCGCCATGTAGCGATCGGCTGCAGGAGTCCGGCGGGTCTCGTTGGCGGCGTTTTTTGTCGCTGGCAGCCACGGCAGCCCCGTATGTAGTGGGTGACGTCAGATGCAAAGCAGGGTCAGTAGTACCTCGTGTTGAGTTTCCCGATAGTGCGAGCTGTGCCGAGATGTCTAGAATACGGGTACGCTACCAAAATTTCTACACATAGGTCTGCGGGAATGACGAGAAGATAATTCTTTCTCGTTCCGGGGATTAAATTCTTCTTCAGGAGGACAGAGTTTTTAAGGCTGAATGCTGGTAAGTTCCGTTTGAACGCCCTAGGCACGCCGATGTTTCGTCCTTCGAGGTAGTCGATCATGATGGGTAACTCGGGGTCCGCACGCTGTTGAGCGGCTAGGTCGCTTTCCGTCGCGACTCCGAAGAGCGCGTCGTCTTCATCAGAATGTTGTGGTGGTGGGTCGACGCGGGAGCGGGAGAGGCAGTCGGCGTCGGAGTGTTACCTGCCAAATTAGTATAGGCTTGTAACGTCGAATTCTTGCATGCGCAAGCTCCACCTACCCAGACGGCCAGAGGGGACCTTCAAATTAGCCAGACAAAACAGCGCATGGTGGTCTGTCACAACCTTGAATCGTCTTCCATACACGTATGGGCGAAATTTCGAAATGGCATATGTGATTGCCAGGCACTCTTTCTCGGGGGCAGAGTATTTCTCATCTTTCGACTAACCACGGCTGGCATAGGCGATTACCTTTTCGCAAAATATTTGCTTTTGGACGAGGACAGTACCCAAGCCTATATCATTGGCGTACGTCTGAATTTCCGTTTCGGCGTTTTCGTCGAAATGAGCGAGAATGGGCGGGCTTTGCAGGCGTTCTTGCAGCTCGCAGAATGCTTTCTCTAGGGCACTTTCCCAGCTGAAAAGGGTGCTATCTTTCGTCAAGCATGTGAGTGGCTCTGCAATGCGTGCGAAGTTTGCGAGAAAGCCCGGTAGTATGCGCACAGTCCGAGAAATCTCCGCACGCCCTTCCTGTCTTTCGGTCTTGGGAAGTTCGCTATGGCTGAAGTTTTCGCCGGGTCAGACGGGACTTCCGCGGCGTTGACGACGTTTCCCAAAAACATCAGCTTCTCGTACGCGAATCGCACTTTTCAGGTTTCAGCGTTAACCCCGACGTACGAATGGCCTCGAGTACAGACTCCAACCTTGCAAAATGTTCGTCGAAAGTCCGGACGAATACCACAACGTCGTCAGGTATACGAGGCAGGTGTGCCACTTCAGGCCTGCCAGCACAGTGTCCAAGACTCTTTGAAACGTTGCTGGCACTGTGCATAGCCCAAATAGCACCACCTTGAGCTCGTATAGGCCGTCCGCGGTTATGAAAGCAGTCTTCTTTCGTTTTCTCTCGTCCACTTCAATTTGCCAGTAAGTAGGCTGTCTTCAAATCCTTCGAAGAAAAGTACTTTGCGTGCCAGAGGTGGTCGAGGTCATCGTCGATTCGTGGCAGGGGGTACACGTCTTTTTTGGTGATGTTGTTCAGTCGCCGGAAGTTCAGTGATGTTGTTCAGTCGCAAGATAACACAAAACCGCAATGTGCCGTCTTTCTTCTTCCCGAGTACTCCCGGAGCATCCCAGGGGCTTTTCGGTGGCTGTATAATGCTGTCGCTGAGCATGTCTTCGACTTGCGTCGGGATGGCTTCCTGCTCATGTGAAGACGCGTGGTACGTTGACTGTCGGGCAGGTCGGGCTCCATCTTCGGTTATAATTCGGTGCTTCGCTAGGGGCGTCTGACGTAATTTGGAGTTGGACGAAAAACACTCGATGTAGGACGCACCAAATGCAGTAATTTTTCCCAATTTTCTTGCGGCAGCGCAGAGTTCGCGTCGAAAGGATGCGGCAGCTTGAAGCATCTGCGCGTGCGCGTTCAAATTTGGCGACCGCGATCACCTGACGTGTTTCTTGCGTTCCATCGAGGAACGCAATTGCAGCGCCCTTCTTTATATGCTGGTGCTCCTCGGTGAAATTGGGGACCAAAACGTGGCATCGGCATTGCTTGAAGCACGCAATGCCTCTTGCGAAGGAGACACAACGGTCGAGAAGCAAACTTTGGTCCCCCTCTACGATAGCATCAATGTCCAGGACAGCTTCTTCACAGTAAACGGTGATCATCAACCTTGCGCGAGGTGGCAGAGTGGCGTGATCGTCGGCGATCCTTACAGAAGCACGGTGCTCGGGGTTCGATTCCGGCGTCGTGGAGTGATCGGAGGAAAAAGGTATCGACTTCGTCTGCAGATCAAATATTGCACCATTGTCGGTCAAAAGTTCATTTTGACAATTACGTCGCGGGAGCAGTTAGGCAAAAGGACGAACGCAGCAGGTTACGTGGTGTCATCTATCGTGATGCGTGATGTGCACGTTCCACTTGGTGTTGAGCGATGACGTCCTGCTGTGCGTATGTGCGGACCGTCCCATCTGGTTATAACTTTCTTCAGCTTAGACACGAATGATCCGCTCATTACTGAGTAGTCGGCTCCAGTGCTTGTAAAGGCGACTATATCAATGCCCTCGATGGACACCTTGACGTCGGACGCCGCCTTCTCGAGTTCGGGGTGCGTCGGCGCGTCGCATCTCGGCTTGTGCCTGTTGACGGTCGGGCACTCTGCGTCGTCGTTGTCGTCGTCTTCTCAGCGGCAGCCTCGTTCATGTTGGGTACATGCCGCGCCGTGTAGCTTTCGTCGTGTTCGGGAGTCTTCTCAGGGTTTGGTCGGGTCGTCGGGATGAGGGCATATCGTGAATCACGGTCTCCAGCGAGTCGCTGCGTCGTTGGAGGGTTTTCTTTTTTCAGCCATTGTGCAACTTTATCTCCCGAAGTTGCTGCTTTTAGTTTCAGCTGCGTGGGTTGGGGGACCTTCCACGTGCGAAGTCAGCATTGCTACGGCGGTTCGGTGACTGGAATGGGTAGAGCGACGGCGAGCGGTTGAAACAGTCTGGGCTACGGTTGGTTGGAGATAGATACTCGTCGATCTCACGTGCTCGTTGGCAAAGGGGGGGGCGAGGTGCGTTGACGGAGAAACCACGTAGTCCGAGTCTCTTGTATGGGCAGCGACGATAGATGTTATCAGCTTCACCGCAGTGGTAGCAAAGCGGATGATTATCGGGGGTTCGCCATACGTCCATCTTCCTCGGCGTCTGGTTTTGGGCTACAGGGCATCGTGCGGGCGACAGTGGACGGCGCTACGGCAGGGCAGTTAGGCAAGAGGACAAACGCAGCAGGGTACGTGGTGCCATCTATGGTGACGCGTGATGTGCACGTTCCACTTGGCGTTAAGAGATGGCATCCTGCTGCGCGTATGTGCGACGAGATGGAGCAGGGTGGGGTCGCCGAACAGGTGCGGAGTAGGTCATAGCGTGTCGCTCGCGGGGTGCTTCGGATAGCGTTGAAGTCCCCAGTGCCTGTTGGACCTCTTCTCGGATGACATTAGTCAGGGACTTGAGGTTGCGGCGTCGTTAGACAAATTTTCCGAAGCTCCTCCCTGACAATCGCACGAATTGTCTCGCGTAGTGTATCTGAGCTAATAGCCCCCGAACGGATCGTCTCCGCAGCTAGCGCATTGATGGGGCGGTCGCGCTGCCTCGTACGAATTTCCAACGTCTTCTCCAATGGGGAGACTCAGACGTGAATTCGGTCCCCATTTGAGGGGCGCTCCGGACGAGGCAGGCAAACAGTTCCTGCTTCATTCCTCGCCTTAGAAATTTGAGCTTCTTTTCTTAAGTCATTTCAGGGTCCGCGCGGCGAAATAGTTGCTTCATCTCCTCAACGAAGATCACGACACCTTCGTTGGGGTGCTGCGAGCTCGTTTCCAACAAAAGTGCCGCTCGTTCTGTCCGCACGTCGGTGGCGAATGTTTGAGGGAACTCGCTTTTAAAGAGAGTCCAGCTGGTTAGCGAGCTTTCACTGTTCTCGAACTACGTTCGGGCTGTATCGTCCAAATAGAAGAAAACATGGCCGAAACTTTTTTCTTTGTCATCCCACCTGTTAAAGATGCGGACGCGCTCCACTTGTTCCAACCAGACCTCAGGGTCTTCAGCGAGAAATACGCGGAATGAGGGTGGTTCCCGTGGCTGTTGCAGGACAATGGGGAGAGCGGCTTCATGAACCACGTTGGTAGTTGCAGCGGTCGTTCTCTTGGATCCATCTGGCAAGAGACCAAACTCGGGCAGCAGACCTTGCCGTCGGAGGCTGGCTCTAGTTGGACTGGCTTGGCGGCTTCCAGAGGTCGTTGGGAGCATGGGGGTGCGTACACAGCACCTCACCAGATGTGACGAAGTCAAAGACGACGCAGCTGCTTTGAAAGAAAAACTAGTTTCTTAGAGCGAACTTGTGCTCACCTGACATTTCAAAGAATACACATGCGGCGAAACAGCAGTCAACAAAGTGACGTAAAACCTTCACATTAAAAAGGGTGAGAGCGGGCTTGTGCAGTCCCAAAAAAAGCACGGAACTCCTCTGAGCAAACCAGTTTTATGTCATCACCTGGCACGCCGATCTGTGCGAAGCTGAGCTCCTTCGGCGATGAAATGCACAAATAGGAATGCCCATTCCGAACTCGTAAATAAGTGCTTAGGCCCACAGCAAAATGTCTAACTGATTTGGGTTATAAATATTATGTCCTGCTGTGTAAAAATAGAAAGTTAGTAAAATACTGTTTAAACACGTCCGACAGGGTTTAAAAAGATTATGGCCAACTAGAGTTTACACATATTCATGCTTATCTTGCTGCTGCATTTGTGTGGTGGGTTCGTGTTATAAATGTTATAACACTGTCCTTTCTTCCTATTTCTTTTTGCACATCCCGTGTTTTTCAGAGGGGACTCTAGGACAACGAATTAGTGTACTGCAATGCATTGAAAGCAAGTTTGGAGAGGTGAGCAGCGCTCTAAATTTCAGTAGATTAGTACCACCACTATATTGACGGAGATAAAAAAATGTCGCAATATAGCTAATAGACCCGGTACAATTCTGCCCTTAAGCGACGAAGATTTCTAATAGTTAGAAGTGGTCTCCTGTTGTGTCCTGATTGATGATTGAACACGTGCAACTATGCACTCCCTGCCTGCGAAATTTCACCGGAAAAACATTGCGAGAAAATTGTTGCTATCCTTTTGGCCAAGCCGGTAATGCATGTAGGATCACTGGTTAAGAGAATTCCTTTGCCCTCTAATGCATGTGTGCAGAACCTATTACAATGAGCGCAAGTACAAGCATGCTTGTGTCCTTTGCGCATGTTGATATCACTTCTCAGCTGTAGCCGTATTACTAATGTGTTCTCGCTGAAGGCATCTGTACTGCGAAAACGCTGAAATGGAATTAACGACCGCTTCCTGTGGTGGGAATCAAACCTGAGTCCCTCGTGTTATCAAGCCGGCGTCTATCGAATTACTTCATTTTGACATTTTTAAGCTGCTTGAAAACTTAGACGACTAGCAGAGCATCCTTCACGAAGAAGCTCCGCGTTCAACCATCGTCGTCGTTTATCGGAGCAGCGCAAGATTTTAATTTATTTTTCTTCTTACCTTTAAACCACGTTTACGTCAGGGATAATTTCTGGCAAAGTACTTGATTCTTTTAATTATCGGAAGGCCTACACCCATCCAACAATTTTGTGGTTCCCCACACAACTCCAGTTTTTTGTGCTTCCCGGACAGTACCCTTCAGCCAAACTCTCTGCGGTCAAATGATGCTTAAACTTAATTATCAGTGTAAAATTTGAGTGAGCTCATTGTGTCAAACCATTTTTAACTGAGCAGAATGTTTGTTACTTCAATGGCAAGCATTGTTTTTCCAAAATGTTTCGAATTAAAAGAAGTATTAAAACGTCAAACGCTAAAAATATGGCTAACATAAAAGTAAGCAATTCTTCTTAAGTTCAACAAAAAGTAAAAACGTTTCCACGGCTTGTGCACAAGTTTAGCAATGCGGCAAAACCATTATAAGCAGGACGCAATTCAAACATATACCAGAATTCATCTTGCTGTACCAACTAGCACAAATCAGCCTATATCATTGTGTTTAGTGAAATTTAACTAAGCAGAAAGCCACCATGCTCAGGGGGAAAATGCGGTTGTGTCTTTGCGAAGATTGTGTTCCGGTATATTTAGAGCCCTCTCGGAAAACCCCGCTCACACTGAAGAACCAAAGCATAGTAAATGACAGCTCTACGTCGCTCTGCCGTAAACTAAAACTCACTAGGTTGTATTTCTAAGCGGTTCATTTCTAAATGGTCGTGTATTTCGAAGCGGTTCATAGGCCTATTCACAGCAATTTTGTTTTCGCATTTGTTCGAGACACTTCTTACAGAAGTGATGTCGCGGGTGACAAGACTAGGGGCAAGAGGCCATGCCTCGCTTACAGGGCACGGCGAAACAGCGGCAAATCAACACAGCAAAAATGAAGCAAACATAGATACCGCCGGACAAATATTCTGTGATAACAAGCGCTTTGAAGGAAACACAAGTCGAACACCTTTCCCAATAATAAGTTGCACCAGGCAAAAGAAAACATTTAAAAGATACTTTAATAACGGTATGCAAAATCACTAAACAAAGGTAATTACAAAATCTAAAATATTTTGTGTTGATATAAATGAAGCAACAAAGCATTTTCCGTTTGAAAAGTACAGGAATGAAAGAACTGTCCAGTGCTGGTGCACACAACACGTGCTGCGTAGGAGGTAGAAAATTCTATTTGTTTTGGTGTTAAACCCATGGCACTGACATAGTGGTTTGAAGTAGACCACATACCACTGCATACTGATCCAATAGGTCTGGTATTTGTGAAACCAACCATTGGTCCCCGTAATTAGTCCTAACCCAAGTCACAGCAATACCTTCAATAACGTTATCTTTTGCATGCCTTGTGGAACATCTTCACGTGTAAAATGGCTTCACCAATGTTATACAGCTTTTTCTCTTCGCTTTGTGTAAGTTGAGCCGCGGCCAAAGTATGGGTAATATGTCTTCAGATACCTCATTTTATTCGCGTACCGGGCTGAGCCTGAACGATTTTAAATAAAACTTTCGTACCAATATGAGTTGCGTTGTGGAGCTTTAGTTTTGATTGTAACGATTAGCAGAAACGGCTGGTCAGCTGCTTCTAAAATACAGAAATATCGTTCAGGAAACGACACTGAACAATTTTTTAAGGTTTTTATGGGACTAACTGTACTTTTGGTTACAGCATGTTATTGGTGTTAATAAAATATTCTCTTCAAGGGTAACAACGACGACAAGTGAAGTAATGTTCGGCTCCTTCGTGCTTTCTCCTCTTATATATACTAGCCAAAGCTTGCTTCCTTCTCTTATTGGCCTCCCTAATCGGGAATATTTGCTGAAACGCCAGATATTGAGACCGGTCCAGTAAGGGTTCACAAACTCTTAAAATGGGCCCAAACTTCCTCGAATCGGCCCGTCCGAAGCCTAAGCCTTACTGCCCGGGTTCCCCCACCCGCCAGCTCACAACCTGCGGCTGCAGGCGGTGCGGTCGCACTCCCGGCGCGGCCATCATCGAAAATTGCCAGGTCTTCTGTGGGGATGTACCTGCGCACGCACTCGAAATGAACCCAGCCGAACTTACAGAGACCGACCTTCTGGAAGCTATGTTCACCAAGATAACGTGCTGAGCAATCACCAAATATAAGAATACAGAGACGCCGGTTATACAATGGAGCCAATGCTAAAAATAAACTATCAACCTTTATGATGCTACTAAAGAATGGCCGCAGACCCCGCGGCCAAAAAGAGGGGCTTGGCCTGGAAATATCGGGTGATTCGGTCCAGCTTTACGCTGCAGTTCACACCGCAAAGCAAAATTCGCATCTGGCAAATCCCAATACATGCAATCGCATCCATCATTGGTCACACTGCACAGATTGCCGAACTGGCAGAGATGGCGTCTGTGACATTTCATGATGTAGCGAACAGTGCTCACATATCCCTGGATGATGAAACGCAAGCTAACCCACTCAACAAAATTGATCACTCGCCCGCCTTTCCAAACGGCCGTATTGAAACAATAGAAGTAGTCATTAAGCCGATCCCGTCGAAGAAGAACACGACACGTGGTGTCATTAAGGGGATCCATTAGACACCGATGAGACCATTCACAAAGGGGTGTCATGTGAGCAGGCCGAAATTTTAAAAGTGCAAAAGATTGAAAGAACGAAAACGTACTGTGTCGTATTTAAAAAAACGGCCTCCTCGCCGTTACCAAAGTGTGTCTGAGCCACGTCCCCAAGAAAGAAGAACGTGTCAGAAGTTCGAAGTGCTTCGTCAACCAATCAGCTCCGTAACAGGGTCAACCCACCGGCTCCCGCACCGTACCAGAAGGGGTTAATGGGCATCTACAAAACCGGATTCTATTCCAAGTTACTCAAAAATCATCCACTGGTCATCAAAAATGCCAAGCATCACCGCAGTCTCTCTGAACTGCGGGCAGAGATGGCGGCTATGCACAAAGAAATGGCTGCCCTTTCGAGGACATTGACGCATCGTCAGTCACCCTCGCCGGACACGGTCCGCTCCGTGTGAAAGGATCGCAGCCGATTCCGTACAAGCCGAAAGAATGCAGAGAAGAACAGGTCTACCACAAGCATTTCACGTCAGCGAGCATACACTCGCACAGAGAGAGGCTCGCTTGAAGTACGAAAACTACAAAAACAGGCAGAAGGCATCCATCAAAATGGTTGCTTTCAAGTGCAAGTCACCTCCCTCACGAATGAAATCACTCATATCACCCCTCAGATTTGTGAGGTATTTCAAACAATTAGGCCACAGACGCCACCTTCTAACAAAACTAAATAAAAAAACAAAACTGAAGACCCCAAAATTTTCTTTAAACAACACCGCTTTTAATATCTAAGGTAGCCACCCTAAAACCTCGCGCTCTTCTTTTGTGCAGGAAACTCGCGAACGTTGCAAAATATTGAATTATAGCACGTTTGTACATCCAACTATTCCAACATACACTCGCAATAGCACTTGGAAACCACATTTTCCGGGCTTAGGGGTTGTTCTTCTACACAATTCAAGCCAGCAGTGCAGCACGAGCGGGTAAGGCCAGTACAAGTTATCGCGAAGTTGTCATGTAAGAGTCGTTCAGCCGGAGGGAGCGGGGGTGAATCAAGCCAATGCTTCTAGTGTCCGCATACTATCCCCATTTTAAAGGTTTTGTGCCTTCGAATGCTTATGATTGGATTCCGTAGCTTAGATAACTACATTTTGCAGGACGTATCCTGGTGAGAAGGGACTTCAACACCCCCAAAGCTCTTTCGGGCTGCTCTTGCACTCATTCGCGCGGCAGACTCATCGAACGGGCATGCGAATTCATCCCCTTAAACCTACGGAATGAACGAGGCGTCTAAACCTGCATAGGCCTTCATTCCAAACAAAGTGACAGTTCCCCGGGCCTAACTCTCGCCACTGCTAGGACCATATGAACCTGGAAGACGCTTAGCTGCACCTGGGCTAGTGATAGAGACCGGAACTTTAGGCAAAATGCCTATTTTTACCTTTAGTTCATATTAAGCCTATTTAACATATAAGCCCGAACAAAGGGAAGGAGAGCATTTTAAGCAACAGTTTATTGTGCTATGGTGCCTATTTTGACTAGATGGGCTTTTTGGAGCTTAAAAATACCTTTTTTGTGTTATATATGCCTTTTTTGGATTTTTTGAGTCAATGTTCTTCAGAGACTGTTCTCGCTTCAGCAGCCTGCGACGGGGTGTTTGCTTCATGCCGTTTGCGAGAAAAATCCACAAGCCGTGCCAAACACGCAAAAAGCCCACACCGTGCCTAAGCCACCACCACCTGGAACTTGCCCCCTAGGCCGAGCCGCCACGAACCCGTGCGCAGCGACACCGGAGCCAAGCTTACCGACGACGCCCCGGTCCGCGCGAACTCTTTTGTTCTATGCCCTTCTGACGTGCTCTGTCCACGGACCAACAGGGAAAACTTCTGCCCACGTGTCCTATCTATAGCTGACAGAATAAAAAGTCAGCCAACAAACAATGAACGCGACACAGCCGCGTACATGCCGCTCGAGCTCAAAGACGCCTGCAGGGGGAAAGCATGTGCAAATTTCAGACACCAAAGTTTTAAGGTGATGCCATGAACACGTGCACTGTGAGCCGCCTATAATGGGTGCTTTGCCGGCTGCCAAGATGCAGAACGCGTACGGCGAAGGAACGAGAAACGGAGCTTAGTAAGGGGGATCTCAGCACTTTACAAGTAGTCTAGTCGCGACACCCGTCATCTGCCGTGGCCGGGTAATCTTTAAGGGCATTTGGAAACCTAGTATTACGGGAATTAGTTCCCATGAACCTTGCGCGCGGTATAATATTGATAATCCGTGTAGTTGATAATCGGTATAGTTGATAATATTGATAATCGTTATAGTTACTGAATGGTGCTATTCCGGCAGCTTCAGTAGTCATCCACTTCTGCAGAACAGAAAAGCTCCGTAATTTGTACAGAATTATTGCACTTCCCGGTACTATCCATGGGATTAATCGGTGTTGTCAAGAGCTTGGGAGGTCGTTCTGCTCCGTCAATGAGTAATAAGTTGCAGTAAAGATCTTTCTTCAACACACAGTTATGTCTTCAAGGGGCAGTTACCGATTGTGCCTCTTCCACCAGAGCTCGTTGTTTCACCTTCAGGAACTTGGCTGAGGGCAGAAAACTACACTAAAACACTCCGGTTTCTATCAATAGCTTTGCAATGGACAAAAGCGTCGGAGCACAAAGTATTTGCCCCACGCTACAGTTCAACGTGGCATGGCACATTCGTGTGCTTATTTCGCACTCTTAGCCGAAAGCATTTCAGCAGCAGAGACAGTTGGTGCCACTCTAAGAATGCAAAGTTCATTTGACAGATTCAGGACAGATCTGCCACCATTCCCGAACGATCGGTTGATGAAATCTGCCTGGCATACAATTTCTGGATTCCACGTGCTTAAATAACTTCCGAATATTCAGAGCAGCCAAAATTGTGATATTCCTGATGAAATTAGATCATGGAGCGTCCCTAAGCACAAGAACTCTCCGCCAACTTCAGTGGACGTTGAGCGTTCATTTTCGCACACAATTATCGACTGAAAGAGGGTACAACTTCAAGCAGCAATCCATTGAAATTCGTGTGGTTTTCCATGGCTTTCAATCTTTTCATTTGGTGTTGAATCACCGTAAATTTCACGTAAATTTTGAAATATGAACCCTTGTGCTGCTTATTTACCGGAAGAAAACAAAATTACTTTCCCGCTGCACATTATTCCTCCGCGGTTTCACTGCAAGTCAAAAATTTGTCCTACAATATGCTTCTGAAGCAAATAGAAATTGAGCCTATATATGCCTAATCGAGAGTATTTGGTGCCTATATATGCCTAAATGGCACTTCTCAGTGCCTATTATAGGCGCCTAAAACCTGGATTTTTCGTGCCTAAAGTTCCGGTCTCTAGTGCCACTGATCACTATCTCATCATTCTCTATAGCAACGGTAAAAAATTTAGTACCCGTCACACTCCGAATCACGTAAGTTATACTTCATTTAGAGAATATTATTTCTGCTGATTCCGGCTGCGACTGATTATGTTATTACATCAGTTACCTCAGGCCGCAACACTGCCATCGATTTAATCCCCAGTACGGTGGAGGTCAATCAACCTGACGCGCACGTTTTGTCTTCTCAAAAAAGCAGAGCGTTTTACCAATCGTTATCGTAAGGGTGATAACCAACACCATAATTTCATGCTGCACAGAGATACAAAAAATATTAAACAATATAAGTTCAATCTTCAACGCGAACATAAGCATGATCTTAATCATCAACTTCGTCAGAAATCGGGACTCTCTCGTTTGTGGCGTGTTTTCCGTAGCCTGAATGGTCGCGCCGAGAAAAAGCTGCCCATCACTGATGTCATGTGCGTAATGCATATTTACTTTCAAGTAGAAGATAATGTCATTCACGCTTGCTGCTCTCATGCCGAGAAGTACCCATAGGTTCTCCCTGACCTTCCCGTTATTGACGTTATCGATGCCCTTCCAGAGCTAGATTTTCTCTTCACTCTGAGGGAGCTCCAGACAGCCATCTAACAGGGCCGCTCAAAATTAGCACCAAGGCATGCTCCCGTCACATGGCAGACTCTATGCAATCTTCCCCCGCATGCCCTGGAGGTTCTACGTAAACTAGTGAATGATCATTGAACCTCAGGGGCGGTCCCTGATCATCTTAAAGTTACCATTATTCATTGAATAACTAAGCCTGGTGAGGACCCAATTCCCCCAGAACTTGCGCCCCGTAGCATTAACTCAGGTCTTACGTAAGTGCATTCACAGAATGATCAATAATAGACTAATACACCACTTTGAGTGCTCAGGATGGTTCTACCCTGCCCTCGCAGGTGTTGGACCCCAACTGAGCACTCATGACTTCTTATGGCTCCTACGTCCCGTCATTAACAGACCTGCTCGAAAGGATAAGCCAGATTATGTGATTGCACTGGGAATTCCCAAAGATTTCGATAATATTAGTCAATCGAGCATATTGCAGGAATTGGCTAATGGTTTGCTCAGTCGAAAAGCTCAAAATTAGGTACAAAACTTCATTCACCACAGACCCCTCAAACAAAATCCTTCCATACACCAGCCAACCTTTTTCTATTTAGATAGCGCTGTTCCAGAAGGCGCCATCTTAGCTCCAATTTTGTTTAACCTTGACATGAATCAGGTGTCACGAACACTAGAAGAAGACACCGCTTCTCGTTTTGCTCTTTACACGGATGACGTAGGAGTCTAGACAGAAGCTAAAGACTATCTTTTTAAAGGTCCCACGCAAACAGAATTGCCGGCTGCCATATTCAGACTTTAACACTCTTTTTTCCCGTTCTAGTTACGACTATCACACACTAAAACGGAGCTACGAAGCATTGACAGCAAGAATGACACAAATTCAGATCGGGTCATTTCCGCACACGGGGCACTTTGAGTAATCTTGGTGACGGTATTGGCGACACCGTGGACCCCGTGCCCCCATACTCACGCTGTGATCTACAATGGGTAGGAGTTGTAAGGTGAAGGGCAGAAACCACAAACGATAGCCGTCGGACCCCAGATCAAGCTCCGGCGGATGCGCTCCCTGTCTGTTTACCAGGCAGGGAGCTCCAGAACCTCCTCAGCTATCAGGGTAATGCTGCGACAGAACGTACCCCCGTTCCCTGCTTCTATACTACGCTATATGGTATTTTTAAACCCCTCCCCCCTCCAAATGATCGGCTCCTGAAAAGGGCCCGCACCGATGTAACTATAAACCGCAACCGGCCATTGACCTCCGAAGCAACGACAACTTTCCGCGCTTCCTCTTGATGCATCTGTGGATAAAGAAACCCCCGTAAGTGAAAAGTCAGTTTTCCTAGTAGGAAAGTTCATCAAGAGTGTTGCATGTAAGAAATACAAGGCAAAAAACTTACGTCTGGAGATATACTCATTGAAGTTACCCACAAACAGCAGGCAAATAAGATTCTGAAGCAAACCAGAATCCATGACTTAGAAAGAACAGTCACTCCTCATAGAACCTTAAACTCTTCTGAAGGAGTCATCTCCGAACTCAATGTCATCAATGAAACAGAAACCGACATCCCAGAAGGAATACGTGACCAATGGGTCACAGCAGTCCGGCGCATCACAATATGGCGAGACAATAAAGAAATCAAAAGAAAGCATTAATCCTAACTTTTGATAGAACCCCACTACCAGAAGCCGGGATGGCAGGTTTCCTCTGATGTCCCACGCGCCCGTACGTGCCAAACCCACACCGCTGCTACAAATTCCAGCGGTATGGACACGGTACGAACTCTTTCCGGGGGAGACCAAAATGTGCAAAGTGTGGTCAATCTGACCATAATACAGACAACTGCGACACGAACAACTTTACGTGCCCTAACTGCCATGGACCCCAGGCAGCGTATTCACAATCGTGTGAAACATTCAAGCAAGAACAACAAATCACTTTGAAGGTCAATGAAAACATCAGCTTTCCGGAGGCCCGGAAGAGGTTTGCAATCTTCAGCTCCGGAAGGTACGCCGAGGCTGCTCGCCGAGGGGCAGAGCGGCGCCTGGTTTCGGCGGCCACGCAATACAGCTCAGATTATTTTCTCCCGCCACAGCCCCCCGCTAGGTTGCCTGCGGCAGCCGCACCGGTCACCACGCCACTTGTTAGACCGCCAGTGGTTGAGGTGGCCACCCACGCTGATGGGAGCGGAGTCACTTATGTTCCTACTTCACTGGTCTCGAGCACACCTGAGAGCCTTGTGGAAATTGACACTGAGGGAACCGCGCCCTCTCCAAACCTCGCCCCAACACCTGTCCTGCCCGTGGCGCCCACGACACCCTCGGCCATGGTGGCTGAAGGTCCAGGGAGCCCACTATGTCGGGCACAGCCAGGATATCTGGAGATGAGATGGACGTCGGGCCGTATCTGCCTGCATCGCAGCGCAAACGTCCTCCGATGTCCAAGCCAACAGACAGGCCCAAAATGCCTCTTCCAAGAGTACAAGCTCCGCTAGGCAAAACATGAATACACACTCACACACAAACTTCACTAACTCCTAAATGGCTATAATGGGAAGACAAAATATCGTCCAGTGGAACTGCAGAGGCCTCCTTAAAAATCTGGATGATGTGTACGAGTTACTGCATGCTAACCAAACAGGTGTCATGCACTTACAAAAAACACATTTAAAAAGAAAACATCGCAACTTCCTCAACCATTATCTGGTTTTCAAAAAGGACAGGGATGGGTGCCCAATTTCTTCTGGTGGTGTGGCCATAATCACCAAAAAGTCCTTGGCATGTCTGTCACGCGTCTCACGCGGCCGAGAAATGAGGCTCAAGTTGATTCATTTGATGGCAACACAATATATTTACATAACAAAACCACTCAAACGAACGAAATCATAGTGACTGACCACACATATATCACACTAAACAGCACAACAAGCCCGACCTTACACTACCAACACTCTACTCCTAAAGTCACTATAATACATTAACTGTCTCTGCCAGATTCAAACAAATCCTACCGCCGGTACCACGGTGCGATGCCGATGACGTGGCCCAGTGGGTCGGTTGGCTTACGCGTCACCCAACGTCGCCGAACGTCGCGATGGCCCGTGCTGGTGCGTCGTGGTCCGGATGACCGCGGTACGATAACACGGCTTCGCTGAGCAGCGCGGCTCAGCAGGAGGCCAGCAGGGCGAAGCTGTTGGTCATAGGTTGTCCGGAGTTGCCCGCAGCCAGACGGTGCCATGCCGCTGGTGCGTCGTGGGGCACGGCTCGACGGGTCGCCGGCGGTGCGATGCCGCCGGTCAGCAGGAGGCCAGCAGAGCGAAGCTGCTGGTAATCGGTGGTTCCGGGCAGCCCGCTGCCAAACGGTGCGATACCGCTGGTGCGTTGTGGGGCACGGCCCGAACTTGCCACCGTTCAGGGACGTACCCAGAGGGGGGGCCCGGGGGGCCCGCCCCCCCCCCCCCCCGAAATTTTTTGGGCCATACCCCCCTTTCCCGCGCCACCTTTCATCGTCCGTCGCACACATTCTAAAGCGGCGCCATACAAATCCTGGGCTTGATAGCTATTTGAGGCGCTTTTTTTTCGGAATGAGCCAAATCCACCTAAGGGGAATTTGAGGGGGAAAAAACGAAAGTTTGGAACCAGACCTAAATGCAGTGCTGTCAAAACTATTAAATGACATGTTTTATGCGGAGAATTTGAGCAATATTAAGATAAGGTCACGTTTGGTTAGTACTCATTTGAAACAGACACGTTGCTGCGGCATTCTTATGAAAACTTTAGAATCGAATTTCAAGAACGGTACGATACAGTTTCAAGCAA
Source organism: Haemaphysalis longicornis (assembly GCF_048455015.1). Classification (NCBI taxonomy): domain Eukaryota; kingdom Metazoa; phylum Arthropoda; class Arachnida; order Ixodida; family Ixodidae; genus Haemaphysalis; species Haemaphysalis longicornis. Next base: position 200,327,958 of record NW_027526407.1, on the reverse strand, counting down.
AAAAGGCAACAAACATGCAACAGAGCTTAAAAAACAGCTCTTTTCGAATGGCTCCGTAGGGTACTTTTTTGGACACGCCTGAAAACACTCATGAAGCTCTTCATTGCCTTGCCATAAATTTCCAAAACGCTTTACAAGAAGCCTGCTCAAATCATCTTCCATGCCTTGCCATGGCTTGTAAGAGGCAGCTAATTTGTTAGGTACGTAAATGGGAAATATGGGAGTAATAATAATAATAATAACCAGATTTACCGCGTAAAGACGAGGGAGACGAGATAAAATGATAGTATCACAGCTCTCAGTTTCATTTCGTTCACTTCCGCTTCCATTCACGTTATCGTAGTCGTGTGTCGGCAGATCATTTGCCGATCTCCTCATTGCTGTCTGACCTCATGATAAGCCAGCTCTCAAAAGCAAAAAAAAATTGACGCAAAAGCGCACAAAACAGCCCGAAACGTCACACCAACGCAAAATCCCATTGGGCAAATGACATTGGCTCATTTTGATCCATGCCACAGCAGGGTCTGGCTCATTTTCCACACGAAGTAAGATCTGCGTACACGTTTGCTGGGAATTGTCTCAACTATTTATTTGCCACATTTTTTAGGGGAAAGTTGCCGGGATTTTCTTGGCAGTGCAGTTTTATCTGACTTAGTTTTGGTTTGTGGATTAGGTTCATTTCGAAAAAAAAAAAGATGAATCATTTGGTGGTCAACGTGGGATTAAAAAAAACAGGCGAGGTATGTTTGCTTCGTTTACGCGCAAGCCAGTACCGCTGTACACTGGCTTCGTGCTCTGCTACCGGCCTGCCACTTCCAATTCGCTGCACCCCCTTTACCCTGTTCGTCTGCAATTGGTGCTTCGGTTCTCTCAGACAGCAGTAACTTATCGCTTGTTTCGCCAGGGTGGCGGTTTCAGCGGCTCAGGTCCCATATGTTTTGGTGGGGAAGAAAATGTTTGTCTTTGAACATTCAACAAATCCCTCCATCCTAGTGCGCCGTGGTGTCAGCCGATACTATCGCCCATGCCTGGTGTTTGTGGCTCAACGAATTCCTTCCCTGAGCCGAACTCACAGCGCGTTTTTCACTAGTTTTCGTGGAAATGCTGCTTTTGTGTTTGTCGGTAAGAAGATAAAGAAGTCTTCTTGCCGCAGAGAAACCCGCTGTAGGGTTTCTCTACGCAATGCCTTCCAACGTCCGGCTCGCGCACGTGTGCAGCGTTTGCCGAACAAGCCAAGGCGACACAAGGGCTTGGAACCGGATGGCGACGAGCGGAGTGGCGCGAGGGGATGCTTGACCCCACCGTCCGACGCCTCTAACATTACGCCCGCTTAGGGAAAGCTACCATGGGAGTACAAAAGCCTTGTTCCACAGCCGGTGCGTCCGTCTGGACAAGAAGGATCGCTCAAAAAGGAAGCGCAACAACGTTACTAAGCCCGGCGACGGCAGGGTGACAAAGTGAAGGCCCGCATCGAGGTTGTACGGCGGCAAGAGACACCCGCGGCATTCCTTTGGACAAATAAAGGCAGTGACAGCGGTACTGTTGATTGACAGCCATTGTGGTTAATGGCTGCTATGCACAACGGCAGTGTAGTGATGCCAGCGCCGGTGGACTCCGTCGGGGCGATGACCCTCCTAGCTTCTCTCAGCTTTGCCGTGTCCCCCAAGCCGTCGGCGGAGTGACAGCCCTTTGGGACGGCCTTGCCGGCGACCTTCTACGCGGCTTTTGGGGAGACTCGTTTCCCCCCGACTTTCTGGGGCGGCGGACAGGGGGCAGCGGGGGTCAAAATCCTAATTGGTACGTGTGTTGCTGTGTGGAGGCTGCTTCGCTTGCGACTGCATGCGCAATTTTGCTGAGCTTGTCTGGACCTGCGGCCAAGAGCGGTCGCATGAGGACTTGCTCTCGTGGCAGTTTCTGGGCGCTAGAGCCCCACGAATTTCTCGCCAACCGCGCGGCGGTTCGGCACCCGTTTTGGCCCCCCGGCCCCCATCAGGGATCATGCCGCGATACCCTTTTTGTGCGCTGCGGCACCTGTTAATTGTAATCCAGTTTTCATTATCATGTGTTATCTTATGTTCATGCTTCGTCGTCTCCTGTAAATAAGTGTAAATAGACTTTTTCTTCATCATCTACTTGCCTCGTCTCATCATCGGGTCCTTCACGACGACACCACCCACCTCAACAACGAACCAAACTTTACTGGCGGGTTTACGGACCCCGAGCTGCATTCCTATGAACAGACCTCGAGGACACCGGGCTTCAGCGGGGAAGGGCACGGAGTCTAAGTGGCCAATGGTCAACATGAGAGAGACGGGGTGCCGCGGGTGAACGGTGAAAATGAACCCGGGCCGGACATCTCGACGGACCCCAACAAGACTTTTGGCCGAGAGAAAGTTCGGCTGGAAAATTGGACTGCGAACTGTGTCTTTGTATTAGAGAGGTTATGAAACCCCGGGTACATATGATAGCTTAGTCTCGCGATGTCGGAATATCGTCAAGGTGTCGGCAGAGATCAACGAGTTTACTTCACCAACGGGCCGAACGAGAGGACAGAGGAGCTCATTCCCGCCTTGCTGGACAAGCCACGCAGCGACGTCGAGGAAGCGACAAGGCGCATGTAAGCGCTGACGCGCTGGCGCTTGCCACCGTTTTTTAATCTACATTTCCTGCAGTCCAGTGCGTCTCGATACTGCAATTTCCGAGGCCTGAATCATTGGTGCTTTGAATGGCAGACCGTTAAACGTCGAATTCGGAGGCTTTTCAGGGTAATAACACACGGAATTAGGCGTATGACATCTCCGATTTACCTATAGCATTTTGTTTCCTCCCTTCATAACTAGTAGCTACAGGTTTTGTTTGGAGAAAAATATGGAAGCGTAAGAGGGTTGCCACGGAGATCTGAACTCTCGAGTGCCTATGCACTTCCGTTTCTGCCGACTTCGATTGCGTATAACGTGTGGGATGCTCCGGAAATGTATAGTTAATGTGCAGTTCGCGTATTTATTCCCGTAAATGTTGTAATTGCTGCCGTTCTTTTTTTTTAATTTTGCAAACTTCGCGTAGGGATCTTTAACGTGCTCAGAAATCTCGAACATACGAGTGTTTTTGCTTTTCGCCTCTAAGTCTCAAGCTTGCAAACACTCTTAATCACTCTACACTTCTCAACTACCTCATTTCCGTGTAGGCTTCATACCCCTACAACACCTTGTCGTCTGCACCAAACCACAACATTTATGCTTTATCTTATTACGCAACCTATTATTCAACTTTATGAGTCCTTTTTCTGTCCAGGTCGTCTCCGTGTACTCCATCAGGCTAGCTGACCCTTGCCTTCATCTTCACCTTCTTGCGCTTCATCCATTCAGCCCCTTTCACTACACTATCATCTCTGTTTGAACCACCATCAATGTTCACTTGACACACTGCCCTAGGACCCGTGACCTGTCTGAAGTCCTCTACTTTCAGCTTTCTCTCGATTGTGCATGACTCGCACGATCTCTTCGTTTTTGTCTTCTTTGCGCGTCTGCGCTTTTGCTCTCCTCTGACGTTGATATTTTGCCTACTCCCGGAGGACTCACTGGACATCTTTTGGCCGACCCCACCTTGTCTGCGGTACTGACTACGAAGCCAGCCGTTCGTCTTACGGGCCTTAGCTGGTTGTCTGCGCTTTATCTTGGTAGCGTGCGCTAACTCCACCAACTTCTCAGCCACCGCATCACTTTTCGCACAGCTCCAATCATGCACTCGAACCTTCCTAATCCCCAGACTCTTTTTCCTTCTCTGCTTCGCACGCTTAGGAAAAGACGGACATATTTTCTCGCGTTCTTGAGTCTCAGAAACCTGATGGTGCGCTGGCCATTGCCTTTCGCTTGGGACTAACCCTGGTCCTGGGCCTTGCTTAAATTTCTCCAGCCGGGACTCCTTGTCAACAACAAGCTGCTCGGTCTGAGGGAGCTGCCCTAGTTGCTCTGGCATCCCTCCACATGGCTGTGCACTGTTGACTTCATTTATCATCTTAGATGCTGAGTTGTCCACTGAGCCGTCTACAGAATTTGCACTGTCCTTTTGTGGGACAAGTGTACTCTCTATAGTCCTAGGCATTTCTACCCGACCATCCATAGAGCTTTCTGTCCGGAGGCTATCACTGCCACTGCACGGAGCGGCAGGATCCTCTGTCTCAATTATTAATCTTTCTGAGACCGTCATATCGATTAAGTCATCAGAAGTACTAGGCGGCCACAAGCTGTCCTCGCCTGGCGTGTTTCGGCTGCGATCTCCAAGCGCCTGCCCTTCGATTCTGCAATACTCGGCCCGTTCACCTCCGTGTACTTCTAATGCGCCTTCCTTCACTGGGGTCGTTTGCGAGAACCCTTTTGCTTCTATTTTTTCATTGCCATCACCGCGCTGTGCAAACCGCGTTCTCTCAAAAGCGCGTGCTTCTTCGCTGTCAGCTATCTGCGTCCTTCCTTTCTCACGTGCCTCATAGAGGTCGGCGACCCGCGTGCATTCAGGCTCACGTGCGGCGCGTTCACAGTTCTTTATGCGTTCCCTTTCCTCGAGGCGCCGCATTAACTCTGCCTTTTCTCGGTCCAACTCTTCTAGCTGGGCAGACCGCCTCTCGCGCTCTTTGCGCCACTCTTCATTTAACAATTTAAAAACTGTTCTTTGTTCATACCTGATGTACTAGCCCTGGTTAAAATATTCTCGAGATCCATCTCTCCACCGGGTGAGACGTGTGGTTGGGCCAAGGATAGATCCTGGCAGGCTCGCCAAATGTTTGTCACGCGTCTCACGCGGCCGAGAAATGAGGCTCAAGTTGATTCATTTGATGGCAACACAATATATTTACATAACAAAACCACTCAAACGAACGAAATCATAGTGACTGACCACACATATATCACACTAAACAGCAACAACAAGCACGACCTTACACTACCAACACTCTACTCCTAAAGTCACTGTAATACATTAACTGTCTCTGCCAGATTCAAACAAATCCTACCGCCGGTACCACGGTGCGATGCCGATGACGTGGCCCAATGGGTCGGTTGGCTTACGCGTCACCCAACGTCGCCGAAAGTCGCAATGGCCCGTGCTGGTGCGTCGTGGTCCGGATGACCGCGGTACGAAGGCACGGCTTCGCTGAGCAGCGCGGCTCAGCAGGAGGCCAGCAGGGCGAAGCTGTTGGTCATAGGTGGTCCGGAGTTGCCCGCAGCCAGACAGTGCCATGCCGCTGGTGCGTCGTGGGGCACGGCTCGACGGGTCGCCGGCGGTGCGATGCCGCCGGTCAGCAGGAGGCCAGCAGAGCGAAGCTGCTGGTAATCGGTGGTTCCGGGCAGCCCGCTGCCAAACGGTGTGATGCCGCTGGTGCGTTGTGGGGCACGGCCCGAACTTGCCACCGTTCCTCCAAAGAACCCGTTCCACTCTGTCTATTCCAACTTTGTTCTCTTCCTCTTCACCTCGCATTCTATCGTGTGCGGCTCCCATTCGCTGAACAAGCTACCTCCTCCTCCTCTTCGATTACCCTGTGTTTATTCTCCATTGGTCACTTCAAAATCCTTCTCACCATCCCGTATCCTGATTTTTCTTTCTCTTCATCTTTACTGACAACATCTTCTGGGGCCAATCCCCCACATCTTCTTCTGGGGCCAATCCCCCTTCGGGTATGGGCTCTTCTTACCACATGACAATCTCATCCAGTCACTCTGAGCACTGTCCTTCAGGCTGTTGCTATCCGAACGATAATCTTTAACAGGCTGGTAACAATATACTCCATGTTGATCATCGGCTAACAAGTTCCGATTTTAAAACACTGATAGATCAGTTACCTGAACCATCCATATTTATAGGTGACCTGAATGCACACAACTCACACTGGGGTTCTTTTCGCACAGATGGGCGGGGTCGCCTCATTGAAAGGTTCTTAACATCATCAGGAGCGTACCTATTTAACAAGAAACTGCCTAAATACCATACCATTGCACACAACACTTACACCTAGACTTACCTATGGGCTCTGCAGTTCTGTTCCCATCTCTGGAATGGGAGGTGGACACCAACCCGTACGGTAGTGACCACTTCCTTACCTCGCTATCATATATAGGCCGAAACAGTTCCCCTTCCTACAAAAAGTTCAATGAAGCGAGAGCTAATTTGAACACATTCACAGAAACATCTCAATTACACCACACATCCATAACACACCTACACGCAGAGGAGGCAACCCAACTGGACACGCGGCAAATTCTTGAGGCTGCCAAGAAGTCCATTCCCCCGGCCTCCAGTGCCTCGCGCCACCAAAAGAGGTACTGGTGGAACCATGACTGCAGGCAAGCACGAGAGGTCTAGAACAAGGCGTGGGGTATCTTCAGTCAATACCCTACTTCAGATAACCTGATATCTTTCAAACGAGCGAAGGCCCGGGGGAACCGCGTGTGCAGTGAGGCAAAGAGTGAGAGTGGGCGTGCCTTCTTCACATCCATAAACTCGTACACTGACAAAGTCTGGACACGAATGCGTAAACTCAAAAAGCAACAGACACACAGCCTGCCCGTGGTTAGCAAAACAGGCGACACACTCGAAGAGCAGGCTAACACACTCGCACAACACTTTCAACACGTGTCCAGTTCCGCACATTACACACTTTTCTGAAACATAAAACCACCGTCGAAATGAAGCCATTATATGATAACAAGAGGTCCGCCACTTCTTAAAATTCTGAGTTCTCGCTTCTTGCGCTGAGGGCTGCTCTGAGCGGCTGTAAGCCTTCTGCTCCGGGTCCAGACAACATAACATATACAATGATACAACACCTACACACAGACACTTGTAACACCCCTTCATCTTTACAACAAGATATGGCTCTCGGGGCGCATTCCGAGTTCTTGGAGGGAGGCTGTAGTGATTGCTTTTCTGAAGGAGGGGAAGGACCCATCGTCTCCCGCCAGTTATCGCCCTATCGCCCTGACATGCTGCCTGTGCAAGCTCCTCGAGAAGATGAATACCAGAAGACGAATGTACTTTTTGGAATACAAAGGACTTCTCGGGAGCTGCCAGGCAGGCTTCAGGGCGGGGCGATCTACAATTGACCACCTTGTTGCTTAGAACTCTACGTCAAAGATGCATTTATTCATAAACAGTATTGTATCACAGTATTTTTCGATATTGAAAAAGCATATGATACTGCATGGCGCTATGGAGTTCTTAGCGACCTTAAGTCTTTTGGTCAGTAAGGCAACATGTTAAATACGCTTGCAAGCTACATGTCCCAAAGAACTTTTCGTCTGAGAGTGGGCAATACACATTCCCGAGCTCACGTCCACAAAAACGGTGTGCCTCAAGGAGGTGTTTTAAAGGAGCCATGAAGAGAAAACACAACTTCGTTTAATTTGAAAGAACTAGGATTCAGCATCTCACTCAGCTTCATTAGAGTCACAAAAGAAGTTTTTTTACGAAAAAAAGCAAGAAGTATATAAAAACTTTCAAATTTTGCGCCAGAGTGACGTGTTATGAGCAAGAATGACGTCACACGGGCCAACAATAAAACATAATTTTCAGTGCGTTAACTGCACGTTAGCATTCAATTGATGCAGTAAAATGGAACTACAGGCCCCATTACAGACGTCCAGTCATCTGTCGTCGCGACAGGTCAGTTAGGCAGCCGCCAATCGCACAAACAAGGTTCCATGACGTCATAGAAAAGTTGCGGGAAATTGGCTAGGGGGTCGCGACTGCTTCACACGTTTTCTTCAATATCTCCGTTATTTTTTCGGAGATTGCGATGATATTGGTATCATTGTTATCGGGACTAAGCAGTCTTTCTAATAAACCCAACTTGTATTTTGTCTTCATGGCTCCTTTAAGCTGCACGCTGCTTAATATAAAAATGAACTCTCTTGGGAAAGGATTCCCACCAACCATTTCTTACTCTCTATATGTAGACCCCGTTGATTGATTGATTGATTGATTGATTGATTGATTGATTGATTGATTGATTGATTGATTGATTGTGGTGTTTAACGCGCCGACGCAACGCAGGCGATGAGGCGCGCCGTAGTGGAGGGCTCCGGGTTAATTTTGACTACCTGGGGATCTTTACCGTGCGCCGAAATCTCGTACACACGGTCATTTTTGCTTTTCGCCTACATCAGAAAAGCGGCCGCCGCGGCCGGGAGTCGAACCCGCGACCTCGTGCTCAGCAGCGCAACGCCTTAGCCAATGAGCCACCGCGGCGGGTATGTAGACACCATTCAAATCTTCAAATCCTGTAATCTGTTCGTTTGCGAGAGGCAGGTACAGCTTGGTATCAACAAACTCGCTGACTGGGCAGACAGGAATGGATTTAGGCTTAATTCACAAAAGTGTACTTGTGTTGTATTTTCAAGGAGGTGAGAAATCCATGCTGATCCTGATATTAGGCCTAAAGGTGTCTCAATCCCTCTCGAAAAGAAACACAAATTTTTAGCCGTGGTACTTGATCAAAAAGTGACATTCCTTCCCCATATAAAACACCTGAAAAAGAAATGCCTAAAGAGCATGAATATCCGAAAGGTCCTCTCGCATTGCTCTTACGGAGCGGACGAACAAGTACTCCTCCGAGTTTTTACCAGCCTTGTTGGTTCACGGTTGGACTATGGGAGTGTCGTGTATGGATCCGCCTGCAAAACTGCTCTGAAAATGTTGGACCCAGTTCTGCACTTCGGGCTCCGTCTTGCATCTGGTGCGTTCCGGACGAGCATCATTGAAAGTATATATGCAGGGTGTGAAGGTGGAGCCCTGAACACCAGCGTTCTTACACTTCCTTGCTGTGCGCTATTAAGACGACTTCTATAAAAAATTACCCATTTAGCTTGATCATAAACAACATCTCATCCTATCCGTTGTTCGCAGCACGGCGGTCGATACCCGCTTCTTTCTCTATCCGAGTGAGAGCCCTCGCTGAGGAACTAGGGATTTCATTTGAGGAGAGCATGAAGTCTTCTATTGCTGACCTTGTTTCGCCTTGGGAAAGGTCAGCAATTTCGTGTGATATTTCTTTTAAACATGAGGACAAACGAAATGCGCCCAGAGAACTTATACTACAGCACTTCCTACAGTTACAACACAAATACCTGCACACCGCCTTTTATACCGATGCTTCAAGTCTTCTTCGGCCGTCGCATGTGCTGCACATGGCCCCACATTTTTCAGTACGCAGACACTACATAGAAATAGCAGCATTTTTACAGCAGAAGCACATGGTATCTTATTGGCAGTAGAACACATTACACAAACCAAAACAGAACACTCCATTATCTTTACAGACTCTCTAAGTGTGCTAACAGCCTTACATTGCTTAAGATCTACGAAAAACACTGTCCTCAAGCACCTAATCAAAGCTCTAATCTTTGCTGGTCACTCAAAACTAAAAATAATTATTTGCTGGGTTCCAGGTCACAACGGCATTCTGGGGAACGAAATTGCTGACCAGGGTGCCGCTGTGGCTGCTCTCCGCATTAGCATAGATGTACCGGGTGTTGCCTACCTCGACCTGAAGCCACTGGTACGGACAGCTTTGGTGAAATCTTGGCAGGAAACATGGGACACACAAACCGAGAACAAACTCTACATTATAAAGCCACACTTGGGAAGTAGCCTTAGCCAGGCTACGGATAGGCCACACTTATGCAACGCATTCACACTTGCTCACTGGGTCCTCGAGACGCTGTGCGGCAGGTGTGGAGAGGGCCTATCGTAGTTCATATTCTAATCACGTGCAAGGTACTCTACACCAAACGACGCAAACACTTTCCAGAAATCTAGAGACGACAAATCCCACTCCACCCATCGCACTTCTTAGGCGACGAACGACCCGCTCCTGCCGGCCCCCTCCCCTCCCCTTCCCCTTCCCCTTTCCCCCCCCCCCACCGACACACACACACACACACAACAAAAAAAAACACACACACACACAATGTACTTCGCGCCTAGCAGTGTACCCTCAGCTTAGCAAGTGCAACTCACAGCTATACCACCGAGGTTAACTACCCTTAATTTAAGCTAGCGCCCATTATTATTTCTAAATTAAGCTAACCACACCTGTCCCAATTAGGCTGAAATTCGGATGCTGCAGATGCCTCCTCCAATAGCCCCTGTTCAGTTGCAACACAGTGCTCAATTAAAATTAATTGCTGCTACAAGACGACCCTGGCCTGATTCAATGTTTTCTGTCAAACGTGTTTTTAAGTATTTATCAGAAGTTAAATTTCTGAATCTCATATCGTATCATGCATACTCACAACCTGCGCTCTACACCAGCCATCTCCATTGTCTTTATTTGTTTTTACGTCTGTTGCTATTCTATTTTAGTATTCATATTTCATCTATGATAGCTAACCATCTTTTTTGGCGCTCTTTGCCCTAGTTGGCCTTGCGCCATTAAAATGCAATCATCATCATCAGATCAGGTCATTTCCATCCAGATGGGGATGGAAATGACCCGCAGCTGGATTCCCATAACAGCATCCTTTCTCTCCTCGGCTTGCCCATTAGCAGTTGCAATACACCCCATAAATGGATCATTAATGTGAAAGCCACGTGGCGCAACACCATGCATCCCATCCTTCGCCTATCCACTAAGTTTAGTGGTGCCCGTTAGCAGGTTTGTACAATGTTTGGCCGTGCAATGGCATACGGGCGCCTTACGGCTTTCCGGTGTATGATCTTTGCCCAGTTCATGAAAAGGGTCTTCATACATTAAATCGGCATCTTCTGCGTACAATTATGGGTCTTCCTCGATTTGCCCCCGTAGACGTTCTTCCCTGCTTCCGAACAAACAAATTTTCACACCCCACACAGCTACACGCGATTCACCCCACATTATACTAACCCCTGTGCAGGCCTTGCGGCAGAGGAGCAACGCTCTCCCATATGGTTTGGGCATGCCCTTGCACCTTGCACCAATTCCTAATCCTACATACGAGCAGTGGGAGAGTGAACTTGCCAGCTTGTACCTAAGTAAGCAGCTTTGGCTTGCTGAAAGGGCGAATACAGAAGGCCGCACCACTGGAGTCCTGGACTGAGGAACCCGCCCACTTACCATCGCCATCTTACTATTAAAGTATTTCTCCTCCTCCTCCGTCCTTTCCTTGATACTTTGGGTCATCAAAGAGACCGAGCTACGTCTTCATCTTGAGCAGTCCCCCCAAGGCAAGGCTATAGGCTCATGGGACTATATGGACAGTAAATTCGAACACAATCATTACCTATTGTCTCTTCTACCCTGGAAGCGGCCCGCAGTTGGCATCCCTCTGCTTCGCCCTATAGGGACCGGGCGGCCGTTGCATGTCCCCACCGTCGTTTAAGCGAACAGCGCCGTTCGTGTCAAACCGCTCGTCAGTGGAATGGCGGTGGCGGTCAGCGCAGCATAGACTGTGCATGGCTTTCCGCTGTCGTTTCGCTGTGGTGCGGCTTGCAAAGTGTAGATAACCACAAGCTCTTTTTCCAGACTGGTAGATCTTGAAAGCAGATGCCACCTTTAAGAAGCATGCCATGAATGTGCTTTACGCCCATTGTGACGAATGGCCACGAGAGTGATTGGCCATGCGAGTGAGCTAGCCAGAACGAAAACGACGATGACAAAGAAGAGGAGCCGGGCGTAAGTGATCGCGGAGGCTGGAACGGCAACGGCTGGAAGCGAAGCGGCGGAACAGGGCGCGGTCCGTGGGAACTACCCTGTGAGACGTCTGGGCCACCCTAAACGGGACCGCGCTACCCTCCGCCAAGGCTCGAGAGCTCGTCTGGTCGCCGTCATCGAGGTGCTGGTGCGCCGACTGCTTACGCGCCATTCCGGCTGTTGGGCGCTGCCGTTCCTGCTGTTCGAGCGCCTAGAAACGCGTCGTGATCGACTGGGACTGAGCTGACTGGCCTATTAGGCATTGCGCTCGGACCTTGTGAACTCCGAGGTTACTTTGTGTATCTTTGAACTGTGGACCGTGTGTACGTGCGACCGAAACCCATCCTCTCTGTTACGTCCCGACCTCTACTATGCTCACGTCCTGTGCTTGTCCTCCGTCCTCTTCGACGTGTTAAACAGTGTTCGTCTACTGCCTGCCTGCGTGGTCCTTGGCCCATTCATAACAAAAGTGGCGAGCCTGCCAGGATCCCACCAGTAACGTCTGCAGAAAAGGTGAATGCTGTGAGAACACGTCACTGAAGAATAGCATGGATGTGGAGAAGCTAGTGGCGATCGGGACGCAGCTGGGTCTCTCAGGACTGGAACTTCGCCAGTGGATCGACACCCAGCGGGCAGAGCAGCGTGCAGAGAGGGCAGCTGAAAGAGAGGCACTCCGTGAAGCTGCTGAACGAGAAAAAGAGGGACGGCGAGAAGCTGCCGAGGTAGCAAAGGAGGCTGCCCAGATGGCCAAGGAAGCTGCCGAGAGGGAAATGCGAATCCTGGAGTTGAAGATTCGTCTTCAAGAGGGGTCGCAAAGCACCAACGCCGTTACTGCCGGGAACGAAACCAACCCAAATGTGCCCGTTGTGAATCCGCAGAAGCTCCTGCCCCTGTTTGATGAAAGACGCGACGATCTACACGCGTATTTGCAGCGCTTTGAGCGCGTGGCGACGGGGCAGGGGTGGCCGCAGGACAAATGGGCTATCGGGCTGAGTATGTGCTTGTCCGGGGAAGCCCTGACCGTGATTGGCCGCATGACTGCAGAGGAGTCGCTTGACTACACCAAGGTCAAGAAAGCGTTACTCCAGCGGTTCAGATTCACGGCACAGGGGTACCAGGAGAAGTTTCGGAAAGCTCGGGCCGAAGACGGCGAGACGGGAAGGCAGTTTGCGGCGAGGTTGTCCAGCTACTTCGACCACTGGGTGGAAATGGCCAACATTCCAAAAACGTTTGAAGGACTCCGCGATTTGGTGATTTCGGAGCAGTTCTACGGTTGCTGCCACCCGAAGCTCATGGTCTTCCTAAAGGAACGCGAGTGTGCCAACCTGGGTGTCCTGGCCGACGTCACGGACCGTTTCCTGGAGGCGCAAAGCCTCGCGAACTTGGGGAGCGCTCCAACTGACGCGCCAGATGTTACAAGGGGTGCAGCCAACACACCGGTAAAGCCAACGCAGAAGTGCTTTGTATGCGGTCGTCCTGGACACCACGTGAGAGACTGTCGCACAGTGATCAGGGCGCATGAAAACTGCTCTAAGTGTGATAGGCCAGGTCACAGTTCCGACAATTGTGGAAGCGGATCAGGAGACAAAGTGATCGCATGCGCCATCTACGAGCCTCCGAGGAGAGCCGTGAAAGCGGAACCTCTGCCGACCACGTGCTTCAACGTGCCACCGCCCTCGCGCAGTCAGTTCAACCGAGGTAGACTACCCCAAGAGCAGCGCAAAGACCACACTTTGAGGTCTTGTTACCGGAAAGTTGGCAGGAAGTCTTGGTCCGCACGAGGTCACCGCTACACTTTCTTCGAAAGCGAGGCCCTCTTATACAGAGAGTGCCAATTTGCGAATGGGAAGAAGGTGAAGCAGGTGGTAGTGCCGAAGATTTTTAGGGAGTCAATTCTCCAAGCAGCACATCAAAGCGTCAATCCTCAACATGCGGGCATTCGCAAGACTGCTCAGAGAATTCTAGAAGAATTTTACTGGCCGGACGTGCAAAATGATGTTAAGCGGTTTGTGCACTCATGCCGCATCTGCAGCAGGAGAATGACCGCCTTGAAGGTTGCAAGTACATGTACGCTAAACGAGATGGTACATAGCAAGCAAGCGACTTCCACAGTTTGAGTTCGGCCCTTGTATCTGCTTCCATATTCCTCAGCGTATGAAACAGCAGCGACAAGCCATCGTGCAACTTCCTCGGTCTGACTGCATGCTGTGCATGAGTGCGCTATGACCGTTACCCGTGGCAGTGACTAGTAGAATAGTTGTTGGATCCCCTAACAACTTTCTTAAGGTGGGGGTGATGTGACGAATGGCCACGAGAGTGATTGGCCATGCGAGTGAGCTAGCCAGAACGAAAACGACGATGACAAAGAAGAGGAGCCGGGCGTAAGTGATCGCGGAAGCTGGTACGCGAACGGCTGGAAGCGAAGCGGCAGAACAGGGCGCGGTTGCGTGGGAACCACCCCGGAGAACGCTTGGTCCACGGGCCACCTGGAGCACAACCGTCGCCGCCCTCCGCCGAGGCTCGAGAGCGCGTCTGGGCGCCGTCATCGTGGCGCTGGTGTGCCGACTGCTGACGGTCCGGTCAGGCTGTTGGGCGCTGCCGCTCCTGCTGTTGGAGCCGCTAGAAACGCGTCGCGACTGAGCGTGAACTACCTTGCCTATTGGGCATTGCGCTCGGACCTTGTGAACTCCGAGGTTACTTTGTGTATCTTTGAACTGTGGACCGTGTGTACGTGCGACCGAAACCCATCCTCTCTGTTACGTCCCGACCTCTACTATGCTCACGTCCTGTGCTTGTCCTCCGTCCTCTTCGACGTGTTAAACAGTGTTCGTCTACTGCCTGCCTGCGTGGTCCTTGGCCCATTCATAACACCCATACTCAGTACATACAAATAGCAGACAACGCTCATTTCGTCCAGCTGGAGGTCAAGGTGGAAGTGTAAAAGATGAATAGCAGCTAAGTGCTCCTACAAAGTCGGCGTGTTCAGCCGATCTAGGAATGCTGAAGCGCTGCACTTTGGCAGTTGGTGACAAAACGGCATTGTGCACAAGCGAAAGACAAAGTTGGAGGTGCCTTCTAAGACTTACCACAAAACATAAACTGTGATGAACGACGCTCCGTAACTTCATTAACTACGGTAGAAACGTGTTAAATTTCACAGACAAACGCTTTCTACAGTCATCGAGACTCGTTTACAGAATAAGCACCGCATGGTAGTAGAATGTTATTGCTTGTCGTGGAAAAGCTTTGTTTTACGAGACCTGCATTGGTTGCTTGCTAGTTGGTTCATGATTTTTCAAAAAAGCAATTCCTTCGTGGGTGAAGGACGCGAGGCAGGAGGGTGCCATAAACCCGCCCTCAGCTGAATGCTGCGCTCGAGGTTTACAAGCTGCCACCTACGCCTGAAAAATCATGCACTCCTCCGTCTAACGACGATTATGGTTTATCGCTAAGCTTTGTCGTATAGGTTTCCTTGGTGGCCTTCGTGATTTTAACTTTGACTAGTGAAGCTTGGAATTTGTCCAGCACATAGTTTAGTCTTTTAATCGTAGCGTCTTTGACTTTGACCCTTTCCAATTATATTTCGCACGAAGAAAGTTTCACGTTAAACCATATTCGTCCTGAGACGGAAGGCTGGTTCATTTTGCTGTTTAATTTTGCACTTACATTTACTCCTCTCTAAGGCCTACCTGCTTTCACCGTGTAGAAGGTGCGTCTGTGTTGGAGAACTCTAGATGATGCACCCCTTTTTGAGGCAACTAGTCTCGCGTTTTTGGTTTCTTCACAAGGAATTACGCGATTTTTCTGTGTTCAGAAGAGCAAACTTAAGCATCAAAAAACACAGGATGATGTTAACACGGCCACATTTTTTATCGGTTCCAGCCTTTATTCTACGCAAGTGGTAAAATGGGAAGAGAACGGGGGGGGGGTAGCTTTTAGCTTGGGCTGTTGGGTGGTGGAATCACTTGGGTTTAGATGAAATGACCAATACAAACGTGGGAGTTCTTCTTTGACTCTCAGGCTCCCATGCTGTCAGTGCCACTCACGAAAATCGAAGGCACAAATCTCACGGTTACACAAAGACAGTGAAATCTGCCGCGACGTTTTCACGACCACACGGTAATCGATCTCGTACGTAAGTGCCTTTCTCTTCAAAGCGCATGTATCGCGGTATGCCATCGTCAAGGCTGGCCTGGAAGCCGTAGTCATGAAACCAGTGAAGATAATTTAAAGTTCTTAAGTTGCTTCAGCACTGACCCATCAAACAAAATCCTTCCATACACTAGCCAACTTTCTATTTAGATAGCGGTGTTCCAGAAGGCGCCATCTTAGCTCCAATTTTGTAGAAATAAAGTTGTAGAAAAGTTGTAGAAATAAATAATAATATTAGTAGTTTTATTTCGACACGGATCGCCCGAAGCCCGGTGCAGAGCGCTGCAAAACGTGCTGATGTCAATTTACCCAGTTCCTATCCGAAGAAGCGTCCACGCACTATCAGTGAGTGGAATGACCTAGCCACCACAAATGCGCTGTAATAAAGTGGTGTATTGCTGTTCAACTGTTGCTCACTTGTATCGTCCACCCTGCTTGTACCTAGTGTCCGCAGTATGTTATAAATAAATAAATAATAAATAAATATCCTATATAATCTGACACTGTGTACACTTGACGGTTGGTCGTGATCTACTACTGGACCTCGGTTCCCCACCCGCAGATGAAGAAGTGCATTTTCAACGCGTCAAAGCCGAGCCCTCACCGCTAGAGAAAATAACTGAATACTCACTAACCAGTGGTCTCTACAAGATGGTTTGATAACATGGACCGACTCCTGTCATAAACGCAGCACTTATCTCTTGTCAAAATCTACGAACTATACCTTTACGGTACCATAGACTTTAAAATGATATCCACCAATTCAAGTGATTAAACCTTGAACAGTGATATCTTTTCTATTATCCCCCCCCTCCCTCTGTGTCGCTCTCCTTCCCCATCGGGGCATTTATACCCCACTGACAATACAAGCTATTCCTTCCTTCATCTGCGAAACATCGCAACATTGTGTATCCAGGCGACTGACCACTGAAATATTTCTTTATCTCTGTGACCCCCTTTGCAGCTGCAAGATATACTGACCAAATTTCTGGGAGCACATTATCGCGACTTGTTTAGCGTAATCATTTGCGCAGTGTTCGTAAGTACTTCTATTAAGTGCTACATTTCTTTATACGTTAACAAAAATGTATACAAAATCATCAAATATTTTTCATCCGTCTTGTACATTTTTTGGCCTGAGTGAACACTATCGAAGCATCATAATAAATTAAGTCGGCATAAAGTTTCGCTACAGCTCCTGCATAAATGTTGACGTGGACATTGCCTTCTGTTTTGTTTACTTATGCGTTTTGATGCCATTATATGGCCACGCCCGGCTATGTTTTCTGTTTTCGAAGTGATGCGCACGTTTTCTTTCCTTTGTTTTTGTATTCTATATATGATGTATCTGATTTGATCGGGAGAGCGTTTCGCCTCGTGTTCGCTCCACTAGAACTATCTGTGTTTGATCGCAAATCGACATTATGTAATCTACGGTTCTAGAATGTATAACGCCCAGCGATTACTGCTCCTAGGGTAAGCACCTGCGGCATTCTGTTCGCCGACGCCCTACGGTGCGTATCTTTTTTTCTCCGCTATTTTGCCTGCGCTTGTGTTTACTTCTTGCTTGGAGCGGAGCACAAGTTCGCTCCAAAAATTTTGTTTCTTGAAAAAACTCGGCATTGTTATTGGTTACGTGACATCTGGTAAAAGTGATGGGTACATGCTCCCTAAACGACCTGCAAGGCACCACAGAAGCACAACTCGTGCCTGCCGCAGGAAAGAATGGTCTTCATTCCGAGTTCGAGCTACTCCCAGAAAATGTGAACAAAAAAGACATTAATCGACCAGATTTAGCGGAAATTCCTAAGGTGGAGTACGTTTATGCTAAGGAAAGCTTGAAATCCACCTCAATGCAGCCGCACGGCTACAAAGGAAAGCTATACAGCTTTCCCAGAAACTTTGAAAGTCAATAAAATTCCTCCTAGTCCAGTCTTCGAACCCGGGACCACCGGTTAAAGGGGGCAGTCGATCTACCAACTGAGCTAACCAGGAGTGTAGCCCTTTATATCGTGGTAGCGAATTCATTAACAACTCGAAATTCAGGACAGGAAATCCACTAAGCTGTATAGCTTTCCTTTGTAGCCATAGGGCTGCATTGTGTTGTATGTCAATCTTTCATTCGCAGAAACTCACTCCACCTTCGGGATTACCCATAAATCTGGTGATTAACAACTGTCCTGTACTTCGAGTTGTTGATCAATTCGCTCTCGCCCTACAAAGTGCTACCCTCCTGATTAGCTCAATTGCTAGAGCGACTGCCCCCTTTAAGCGGTGGTCCCGGGTTCGAATCGTAGACCAGGACGAATTTTCCTTCAACTGCGAAGTTTCTGAGAACGCTGTATAGCTTTCCTTTGAAGTATTACGGCTCCATTGAGGTGGATGCCAAACTCTCCTTCGCAAAGACGTACCTGTCTCCAGAAAGAACGCAGCCGCCGTGACCAACCCTGATAGCACTTCTGTAATTCGGCAGCGACCCCGGAAGCCACCCCTTCACTGGTCAAATTAGAAATATCCTGAGGAATGGCTGGAATATCATGAGCGGGTCGTATATGTAACCGATAGGACGACGACAAAACACGGAGGCATGTGTTCTCTAAACATGAAGGCTGGGCTCCATTGGGTTCTAGAACCCCGAGCGCGAACTCGCAACGTTGGTGATATCCGTGACTGAGTTGTTAGAAATCTTCACGACACCGGAACTCAAGTAATGGGCCGAGCAGTTGATGGAAACACGCCCACAGCATCCCTATGAGAGCGTGGTCGTGTCCTTGAGTAAATTAAGAGACTGTTTTGCCGTGTTAGCCCGTTTATGGCTGAAGGGGGAAAATGGGCTTCGTAATGCAAGGAACTAATGAAGAGGGGTGAGCTCTTCGCTTGCCTCACTCGTAATCTCACCCCCCGCCTCCCTCTCCCCACAAAGACGGCGGCCGAATTCCCGTGAGAGGCGGCAGCAATTGAGTAGATACTTCCCATTCCGGGGGGGGGGGGGGGGAAGAGGCGCTGCGAGCGCGCCATCGTATCGGATGTGCAGCTCACCGGCTCCGACAATTTTTGTTCGGAACCCCAGAGTACTTCTTCTAACCTCCTAAAAATCTCTCCACCGTCACCGGAAGGTGATCCGGTTCATCTGGATACCACATTTCGGGAGGTGGGCCCCTCCAACATTTTTTTACGGGCGATTTACGTCTCGACCACGCCGGAGGCGTCTCTAGGCCTAACGGCCATGGCGCCTCCCTGTAGAAAGGACGGCCGGCCCAGCACCGCAGCCGCAACCGTGGCGGACACCCAAACTGGATATGATCCTCACAGCATGGTTTGGACCTCCATCCCGACTTCGGACGGCCCACCGGAGTTGCCCCAATCCTTCAACAGCGCCGCACTTACTGCCGCGGTCGCTCGTCGGGAGCAGGTGAGCAACGCACTTAGGGCGGTCTCCACCGGCGCTGCGTCCCTGGCCACGGCTGCCGACCTGGACGCTGACGCCTGCTCCTCAACAATTTCGCCGCCTGCGACGCACTCCGCGGGCCCGCAGCGGGGGAACAAGAGGTTTTCGTGGCATCCTCAACCCCTGCCGAAGCCGAAAGCAACGGACTTCGTCGTTGTACTCAAACCCCGGACTCAGCTGTCCCTCGCCGACGCTTTCCCCGAGAACGGGGCCGGTCGCGCGCTCATTGCCCACATCGGAGCGACCGCGACACGGCTAGTCACTGCTGTAATGGTGCGGGAACAAAATCTCATCTTAGTTTACACCTCGCACCCGCACATAGCGGACAAACTTATCGGTGAGTTTGCAGTTCACTCACCCGCCGGTCCGGTGCCCCTGTTCGGGTACTTGCGCGCGGACACTCAAGACTCCTGTTATGGAGTGGTGACGGTGCGCAGCTCCGACACCGAAGCCGCACTTCATGAGAGCCTTTACTGGCCTGAAGGCGAGATTCTACACGTCCGGCGACCGGGCACCTCTAAAAAGGTGCGCCCCACCTTTTCCGGCAAGGTGAAGCCCAGGTACGTCTCCTACGACACCCTGCTGATCCCGGTGCAGCCGTACAAAAAAACTGTGCCAGCCTGCGGTCGGTGTGGCTCTGTTGGACATCGACCCGACGCCTGTCCCCGCCCCAAACGTGACCTTTGCGGCATCTGCGGAAAGGCGGTGCCGCTCACGGATGGCGCCCGTGCCCCACATGAGTGTACGCCCAGCTGTGCTCTGTGTGCTGGTTCCCACGTCACCGGGGACCGGCGCTGTAAGGAGCGCACAGGGTGCCGCCACCCAAGACGTCCACTCATCCATCGGAAGGTCAAGCCGGCCGCAAGAAGCGAAAGCGTCGACGCCCACGGAAGCCGCGAAAGTCGGGCTCTCGGGAATCGCCGCAGGGGGCTCAGCCTCCTGCCACCAACCCTGACCCACCCCCGTGCCCTGGAGCGGTGGCTATCGGGTCTTCCCGGCGAGGCCCAACTCCGGACAGACCTACGGCCAAGAAGCCTAACACAGGGCAGGCTCCTCCAGCCCCATCCAAACCGAACCAGCGATCACCTGAGCTCAAACCCGCTGCCCAGGGGGATTCATCGTGGGCCGCCCGCGTTCGGAAAGGATCCCAGGTGAGCGGCTCGGGCGGGACAGCCTTTTCGCCCACGCCCTACGTGATCTCCCAACCCAAACCGCCAACCCCTTCCACTCCCACACGGGAACAAATTGAATCCCGCAGGTTACAGGCCCAAGTTACCTCGTTAACGCAGACGGTGCAGGCACTTGCGAACCGCTCGTCCTCACCTAATTCGACACCCCTTGGGCAGGCGCCGGAAGCGATGGATAGTTCCCCCTCCGAACACAGGGAAACCGCTGCGAACCTCGGCCCGCTTGAGGAGCGCATAAGCAACCTAGAGGCCCAGATGGCGTCCATAGGGACCATTATCGAGAATCGATTGGCTGCCGCACTCCAAACCGCCTTTGACCGCATCCCGGGCAAGATAGCGGCCCAGATGTCCCAACTCATTGTTAGCAACTGCCGTCCTAAGCTTAAGCGAGGATCTCGTTCTCAAGCATCCCGGCCCCTTTCCAAGGTGACCGAAGTAGACGAGCAATCTAACAGTTTGACTGCGACCTCGGAAGTGAGCACCGGATCGAGCAGCGGAGCCCCTATGCAGCCCTTTGCTCTCCTGGAGGCCCTCCACACGTTGAGTTCTAACGATGGCGGGCAACGGCCCTAGATCGCGCCGCGACCATGCAAATTCGGCTATTTTTACAATCCTACAGCGGAATTGCCGCGGATTTAAGCACGCAATAAGCGGGCTGCTCTCCGGCTTCACTTAGAAACCTATCCGTAGTTGCCCGCGGTAGTGGCCCTTCAGGAGACGGGCGAGCACGTAGCTCTCACAAATTATACCGTGTACCAAAGGGATGCACAAACCGCACTCTGCGTACATCAAAATTACACCGCTAAACTGGCAGATCTCGACTGCGATCCGCTTTATTCGTACGTTATGGGGACTCTCCTCCCGCTTAGGAAGCAAGATCCGTCCCTACACATCCTCAACATCTACAGTTCTCCCAAACTGCCTAACGTAACTTACGCTGATGTGTTTACCAAAGCCCTTACGGTGGCAGGCAGGGAGCTGCTTGTCATTGTAGGGAACTTTAATGCCCCTAGTCCTCACTGGGGTTACCGTAAGGAGGAACGGCGTGGTTGAAAGTTGGTGGAACTTATTTCTACCGTGGGCCTCACTATCCAAACGGACCCCGCACACCCAACCCACATTGGCAACTCTGTAACTCGGGACACATGTCCTGATCTCACATTTACCAAGCACATCAGGCATGCAGAATGGCTCAACACCGATGAAACCCTCGGCAGCGACCACTGCATTCTGCTCACTTCAATTCGGACGCATCCCCTTACCCGTCCCCATCAACAACCGAAACTTCCGGACTGGGACAAGTTCCGTTCGGAGTACACGACCTCGGCCCCCATAGCTCAGCAAGGCTACGCTACTTGGTCTCAACACCTTGTGACGTCGCTTCGCCAAACTGAGCAGACAGTTCAGCTCTTAGAGGCCACGCCGGCGGGGGATAAACATCTGCTGCATATCTTGAAGGCTCGGCGTAGCCTAGTCCGCCGCTGGCGCCGACAGAAGCATAACCGTAAGCTCAAACTCCACATAGCAGCCTTCACTCAGGAAGCGGCCGAGTACTCGGCCCAGCTCGCTGACTCCAATTGGGTAGAACGCTGCAACAATGCCGCCAAGCATATGTCCAACCTCAGCCCGTGGCGTTTCTTTAGGGCCCTCATCGACCCTAGCCAAACGCGCACAGAAACGCAAAAACATCTTCAACGCGCGCTTCAGGCTTACGCGGGTGACGCGGATAAATTGGCACAGGTTCTTAGGGATAAATATATCTTTGGCCCGCAGGACTGCATCGAACCGGCGCTCTCATATGCAGGCTCGGAGAACACAGACTTGGATTGTTGCTTTCAACTCCACGATCTGAAGGCGGCCCTGTCGAAAATGAAGCAAGGAACGGCGCCGGGTTGGGATCAAGTGACGGTTAAGCTTCTAGCCAACCTCCCAGACCCAGCATACCTTCACCTCCTCGACTACTTCAATCAAATCTGGGAGGGGCACGAACCGCTACCAATTGATTGGAAAACGGCTCTGGTAACTTTTATTCCTAAACCGGGCAAGTCTATCAACATCGAAAATCTACGCCCCATTTCGTTAACCTCGTGTGTGGGGAAGCTTATGGAAACAATGGTTAGGGATAGGCTCTCCGATTACCTCGAGGTCCAGCACACTTTTGCCAACACTATGCACGGCTTTCGTCCACATCGCTCTGCTCAGAACATTCTCCTACAACTCCATCGTGACGTCATTGAGCCGATCGAGCATCCAAGTAACGATAACGTAGTCCTCGCCTTAGATGTTAAGGGGGCTTTTGATAACGTTACCCACGAAATCATTCTTACCCATCTGTCCCAAACGAACTTTGGGTATAATTCTTTCAGGTACATCCGTCAGTTCCTGACTGAACATCAGTCGTACCTCCGCATTCAAGGCAAGGAGCATGACCCATTCCTCTGGGTACTCGAGGAACACGACAGGGAGCGGTCCTCTCTCCTCTTTTGTGCAATCTCGCCATGGCTCATCTCCCCCCACTGCTGAGGGATATCCCCGGTGTACGGCACGCTCTGCACGCTGACGATATCACGCTGTGGGCAACCCAGGGTTCCCTTGGCAGCATTGAGGCAAGCCAGCATCATGCAGCAACCGTCGTAGATGGATACGCCCGCCGCTGCGGCCTGGAATGTTCCCCTGCAAAATCGGAGTACGTGCATCTTCGCCCCAAACCAAGACACAGCTCAAATCGCACGTTCCTTGAGCACCGGGCCAATCCCAAATCGCGAAGAAATCCGTGTCTTGGGACTCTTCATACACAAGAGCAGGAAAGTCGACACAACCCTGCGCAAGTAACGTATGGTCGGGGATCAAGTGGGCCGCATGGTCCGTCGGGTCTCAAACAAGTGGGGGGGTCTCAGAAGCCGCGATGATTTGCGCCTCGCCAACGCTTTCGTGACCAGTCGGATCCTCTATTCGACACCACACCTACGTTTGCGCAAATGTGATGTGCACACGCTCGAAGGCATCCTCCGCGTGATATACAAGTGCGCACTCGACCTACCGATCTCGACGTCTAACCAGCGTCTTGCAGATTTGGGTATGACCAACACGTACGGAAAACTCCAAGAGGCCCATCTCCATAACCAGTACCTGCGGCTTACGAAGTCGCACGCTGGGAGATGCCTCTTACAACGCCTCCACATCTCCTACACATACCAGGCAGAAGAGCGAACCACAATCCCAGAGGACTGGCGTGGTGCGTTGGATATCCAGCCTCTACCCCAAAACATGGCTAGGGGGACTCATGAAGGCAGGGGAACTGCGCGGGTTACAGCCTTGCAAGGACGCTATGGGTACCGGCGTGGAGTATTCTACACGGACGCGTCTGGCCCTCACCACGGGGGGTGGTACACGGCAGCCGTAATTCATCAAAACGTGCCTGTTCAAGGGCTCACTTTTCGAGCACCGGACATTTCTCATGCGGAGGAAGTCGCCATAGCACTCGCCGCAGCGGACCCCGCATCTGGGATCATTATTACCGATTCGCGGAGTGCGTGCCAAAATCTTACCAAAGGTCGCATCAACATTCGCACTGCTCGAATCCTCAAGGGCTGTTATTATATGGACCGCCAAAATACACGTTCCGTCATCTGGACTCCAGCTCACGCAGGACTAGGTGGTAAAGAGGCTGCCGATGCCTCAGCCCGCGCGCTTGATTCTCGGGACCCTCCTCGACCTCCATCTCTTGACGATCCAGAACCTAACCCAGTCAGCTCATTTCGCGACATCACAGCGATGTACAAATCGAACAGGCTTCGATTTCCGCCTCCGGCGCCGGGCCTGACTAAGGCTGACGAGCACTGGCTTTTACGGCTATACGCAAACACGGTATTGTGCCCGGCGATACTTAGGCACTTCAATCCGGCCTTCTCCAGGGAGTGCCGACACTGTGATCATCCGTTTGCGGAAACTTTCCACATGGTGTGGTCATGCCCATCCAACCCGGCGGTCCCCCCAATCACGTCCCCTTCCCCCCCTACCCGTGAGAGCTGGGAGGCTGCCCTGCTCGGCTGCTCGACCTTGGAGGGCCAAAGAGCCCTCGTGGCCAGAGCGCGCGCCGCCGCGGAAGCCACAGAGGTCCCGGACTAGGGACTCCTCCTAGAGTTTGTACAGGGTCGCCCCTTAAGGCCGCCCCTATCTCTCATTTGTACATAGTCTGAATAAATGTTTTTCACCACCACCATCCCCTTCCGGGCGACTTCCCAGAAAGTGCGTTCGTAACGAAGATAATAAGCGCGGAAATATTTCCTCTGACACACCACGGGCGACCACCCGCTCAGTGCGCAAGGGAGGAGGAGCCGAAACAGTTTTCTACCACGCAGTAACCCCAAATAGCTTCGTAAGCGACGTGGTCCCACATGAGGTTCAACCAGTAGTGGGACTCCTACGCTCAGGGAAGCTCCCTGGGAACCGCAGGCAATGGCCCATGCCGCGCCTACTGGACCACCCCGCTCACCTCCAAATAATCAGAAGGAGGCTCCGCCGTACCGCTGTCCACCGTCACCCAGTCGACCACCTGTGATCCAAACTCCGACGCCTAGAAAGCCCTATGCATCTGGTATTCTTCCAAGCTGTTCTGGTAAAGTAAATCTAAAAATGGACTTTTTCGTGTACAAAGCAGCAATAGTTGACCTGCAGCTGAACTTATTAGCGTTCCCCGCTTATAACGCCATGACACCAAAATGAGGCCCCGAACAAAGCACAGCGCTAAGTACAACCGGTAACCATGTAACCTTGCCTCAATCCCGATAATTGCGAAGATTCGGTTTTAGACACCCACGTTGTATAGCAGAGCGACCAGCGATTGCTTCTGAAACGCGGTTTCTCCGTCGCAAGGGGCATTGTTTGCTTGAAGCAAAGTAAAGCGCGTGTTTTGGGCACCATTTAAAGCAAAGCTTTCTAGCTGCACCAGCCAACAGTTCTTTCGAGGCGTGCGGGACAACAAACTCTTAAGGCGTCGGAGGCGACGGAGGGGGAGGGAGGGGGGCGGAAGGTTTCACTCACAGAGCACACAAGAGCCTTCCTCACGCGGAAGTACCTGCTCGACAGCGGCGGCGTCGGCAGTACGACTTTGTCGTCTGTTTTATCGGCGTTTGTTTTGGGCCTGTATTGGTGCAGCTTCGCGTCCATTGCGCGGTGCGTTCGCACGGGTCGATTAACTTGTTCGACAGAACCTTCAGGGTAACCCGCACTAGACGGAGTTATGCCGTCGTATGGCAAACGTACGTTAAAGGGCCGTGAAGAGAAAATACAAGTTTGTTTTATTCGAAAAATTTCGCCTTTTGTAGTGCTCCTAGCGCTTGTCCGGCAGCAAATGATGTCGTATTCACTGAGCAAATAATCAATTTAGGTTAAAATTTTTATTCTCCCGCAAATCGTGCGTGCGTTTTCGGGACGTCAGATATGAAGTCATAAGCACGCGTATACAAACGAACTTGAACGGTGTAATTCGGCTTCATCGCTGCTTGCCGCCAGTCTTCAAAGATGGCGCTACCATACTCATTCACGGACCGTTGACTGCCGTTGTTTTGTTTTTTGATTGTATTCGCACATGGCTTGTTTTTGCTACTGTACAAAGTAATCGCTTCGTGAAACACGGAATATCCTCGACAAGAAGGTCACGTAAGACGATGTCGCTTAGCCAATCGGCCAGTGCGTGTAAGACAACTGGAAAGCGGTGGACTACTGTGCAGCTAAAACAAGCATAGTGCGCGCAGTACCAACAACAGTACGCATCGGTACTTCTATATTTACGTGTGCTTTCGTAACTTACACTGTTTATCGCCCCTTTCTTACTGCTATAAAAAGAATGTGCCCTAACTTTCAACGCAAATAGTAAGTTCGGCAAGCTTATAAGCTCTGCCTAATTTGCGTTTGCTTTTGCCGGCCTCCGCCAATCGCAGAGCAGGTTGGTATAACATCATAGGTTGTTGCCGGAAATTTGCCAGTCGGTCGCATGGTCATTCCCTATTATGTAGCTTTTTTGAGCGAAGTGTGTGTTAAAAGTGGTTTTGGTATGATTCTAACCAGGATATCTTTGGAATGAACCAAACTTGTGTTTTGCCTTTATGGCCCCTGTAAGGATTGGTTCGCAGGGCGGGAAAACAAAATGTAGAAACCCCATAGAGACATCTCGCCTCTCGAGAAACGCTTCGTTTTGCGCACTGCTTGCCACGAATGGGGCTCGGTCTTATAAATTGGTGATTACCGATTCGGTTGTGTTTTAAGAGGTATTACAAAAGGCGATAGTAGCAACAGCTTCTGATAAATAGTAAATATAAAAGTTCCCTCAGCTTTCTCTTACTTCTCAAACTTACTAAGCTAAGTAGTTTAAATCAGTACAAATGGGAATCACTAATCTCACGTGCCGAATTGTTTCGGTGTCAGCGCTTGTGTCGCGCGGTGGTGTAACCCCCAGCTACCACATCAGGATGGCGAGGTTCCGCTATCTCACCCTTCCATAGACGCTCCTTTCCCT
Source organism: Haemaphysalis longicornis (assembly GCF_048455015.1). Classification (NCBI taxonomy): domain Eukaryota; kingdom Metazoa; phylum Arthropoda; class Arachnida; order Ixodida; family Ixodidae; genus Haemaphysalis; species Haemaphysalis longicornis. The sequence goes on along the minus strand of NW_027526407.1, from coordinate 200,300,998 downwards.
TTTCTTTCTCCCGACTCACGGCCGGGCTACAGCAGCGGTGTCCGCCATTCCAGCCCGGCAGTGGCCGACGCTGCTGCTGCATTCGAGATGCCGCCCCTGCGAATTCCAAGTAACGGCTGGCAGAATCTCTGGTTTCCCTCTTTGTAGAGCCATATGTGTAAATTACACTGACGTCGCATGGGCAATTGTTGTGGGTGTCGTTTAAAGCTTTCCTTTCCTACCACCTTCAATGCGTGGATTGGAGCCACTTTTTTACTGCGGTGTGTCCGCACGTAATTGGGAAGGCTTCTATAGTTCTACGAAGAAATGCAGGAAGCGAGTATCTTGATGGCTGCCACCGGGTTCAGCGTGAACCCGGCGCTACTGTAAGTAAAACACGAAAAGATGAGGGCTTTGCCAACCCGCTACAGCGGCTATTAAATGCAGAGCATTTCTTTAACTCACGATGTCACCCGTTCTAGTTGTCCATCGTCGTCCGCACCCTACACTATATAAAAAAATAATACTTACCGGCGCCTGATTTCGAT